>NC_060269.1:153075202-153110141 GCF_021613505.1 Equus quagga | reverse complement strand
CACACACACACACCCACCCCCTCCTCCCCCAGCACGCACACGCACACACACACACACACACCTTCTTCCCCCAGCACGCACACACACACACACACCCCCACCCTCTTCCCCCAGCACGCACACGCACACACACACCACCCGCTCCTCCCGCAGCCTGCCGAGATAGGAAATGGGATGATGGACTGACACAGAGCAGGGCTGGAATCCGTAGGTAAAGGTTAGCCAGAACTGAGAGGAAAGTCTCTGGTTTCTGCCTGGAAAGGGCACGTGCCTGCCGGTGAGACAGCTTCTGTGCTGTGCATGTGTGCACGAGTGTGTGTGGGAGACTCTGGAGAGGCTTTCACCAAGGAAGTGTAGTCATTATATCTGAGAGATGAAGAGGGTTTTGCTGTGGTGGGTGAAGGTATTCCACATGGAAGTCTCATTCTGAGAAAAAGCCCAGTGGGTGATACACTGGAAGTCCTCATAGAACAGGGAGTTGAGGCCTTTCTGAAGCCTGGCACCCACTAGGAGGAGAGCGGGAGGAGCCACGCTGGAGAAGCAGGCCACCGTCACTGTGCAGCCCTGTGTCTCAGCTGCAGAGGCCACTCAGCTCTCGGCTCCGCTCACAAGGAGTCACTGTAGGTCTTGAGACAGCTGCACCTTTGGAGTGGAGTGGGGAGATGATGCAGGAATGCACAGTCTAGAGGTCACGGTCTGGAACAGATTCAGAACTACGCCAGCCCAGACCACGTACTACAGGTTAAACTCCTCGAGCAAGGGTCTTAACCCGCACCGGGCAGCGTACTGAAGTGCCCTGACGAGGAATGCACACTCTGGAGGTGGCTCTGACGGGCACCACAGACTCTCCCCTGGCCGTGCATAGAGGGTTGGGAGTACCATGAGTCTGAGAAAGTAGCTTAGTGAGGTGAAGTAGAGGTGCTGAAGCTGTTGAGGGTAGCCGGCTGCAGCTCAGAGGCCCGCAGGCAGGCTTTGGGAATCTGGAGCCAAGCTTTCGGCCTGGGCACCTGGCGTCCTCTGCCGCTTCATCAGAGCATGTCCACTCAGCTGGCTGGGAGGTCGGCTCCTCCTGCTGCTAGAATAGTGTTGGGTTGGCCTCAGGTCAGCCTTGCGTTCACAGTGCTTGTGGGAGCGCGTGACGGACAAAGCTGGACTTCATGGAGGTCACAAACACTGACAGTGTGGCTCTTTTTGTGTCTGCTCACCAGTAAATACTTCTGTGGGCGGCTGAACTCCATTTGCGGCCTGCCTTTGTCTAACACGCCAGCTGCTGTCTGTGGCCCCGGATGCTGTCCCTAACTCCTGCCTGCTCTGATGGTTGGAGGCTGCCGGCACTGACCCCAAAGAACCCACCTCATGAGCAGCCAGCGTGACAGGGGTGTCGGCAGTATCAGGAGCAGCTGAGGAGGGAGTGGGAGGCACACCAATGGGGAAGGAGATCCTTGGGCGAAGGAGCTGGAACTGTTTTCCTGGGAAGATGGTACACTTGCTTTCAAGAATGTGTGAGCAGTCGGAAGGTGGGCCACACTTAGAGGAATGGTGTTCCTTGGTTTCCTCACAATTTGGCTGTCCCGACTTGACTGGGCAACTTAATTTCTTTTTTATCCTCAGGTGTGGAAACTTGGATGGGCACCCAAACCAGGAGGGGATTTTGGCACAGCGTTCCCCGAGATCCCCGTGGAGTTCCTCCAGGAAAAGGAAGTCTTCAAAGAGTTCATCTACCGCATCAATGCGCTAGGTAGTCTGGAGCTCTCCTTCGGAATCGCTAGACGTCATAACATGTCTGTCTAGGGGAAACCCAACACTACCGTAGTGGAGCCTTCTCATTTTATTCCATAAAAGATTTAGGGTGTGATAGAATCGTGTGAATACATTTTGCAATGTATTTACAAAACTGAAAATTCAATCCAAGTTCATGTGTATTTGTGGGAGTTTAATCCAAGTTTTCACGTATCGGACTCGCTTGGAGTCAGGGTGGGTGTTCTGTGCCTGCTGATGTGCAGTAGATTCAGCCTCCATCCCGTGCGCCTATGCTGGTGGCAGTAGTGAGTTCTCTGATGTTTTCGTGTGTGATCACTGATGCTCTTGCTCTGGATGTACAACGAGCAGATCTGGTGAGACAGGCCCTGCATGGTAGAGTGGGATAAAGTAGACTTTAGATAACACAGCTCTGGACCCTGTGCTGTGTGAGGTGGGTCATTTTAACCTCGAGGTACCCCAGTTTTGTTGTTCATGAAATGGGGATTATGCATGTTTCATGGAATTGCTACAAATTTAGAAAAAATTTAGAAAGATGCACCTAGTACACTATCAATAAATAGTAGTGTTAGTAGTTTTCCTGTCAGGATTCTTCTCTGCTTCTCTGTAGGTTGCCTCCTTTTGTCCCCATTTCATGGCTGGAGGTATGATCTGTTGGGGGGCTGTAATTGGTGGGTCACAAGGCTGTGCCCTGCCGGGGTGTTTCCCAGGTCTCTGTCCTGTGAGCCTGGCATGGGCACCCTGACTGCGTGTCTGGCCCCCACCCCGTCCCCTTGGTGCCCTCCTGTCTCGGCTTCTGCAGGTTTTGTGCTTCCTTGGGTCCCGGAAGGTTCAGGCAGCAGACAGCTCACCTCTACTTTTCCCTTCATTCAGGCAGATTCATTATGCCGTCCAGAGTGAAATCTGAGCAGCGCTGTGAGGCCGGCTGCCTTAGGGAGCTCCTCTTCTTGTCTCTCCTTAGAGATGGCAGAGGCAGTCTCCTGGCTTCCCCTGGCCTCACAACACCCCTCGTTCTTACTTGTCTGAGTCACTTGGATCTGCGGGGCCCAAGGCGGGTCTCCAGTCTCTCCTGATCTTTGCCTTTCCTCTTGCCCACTGCTTCTTTGTTCACTCTTTTCTTCTTCCCTATGTAAATTGTCATATAGGTCTGTCTGTATCTGTGTCTGTCTGTCTATATCTAACCTGTATCTAAGTCAGTCAGTCACTCTCTTTCTGTGTCCAGTTTACCGAGGAGGTCCTGAAGTTTGATTGGTTTTCTGCTCAAGTTTGATGTTGGTTTTCTCCTCAACACCCACCCCTATCCCTGTCACTTGTAGCCCTAATGCAAGTAGCATGGCCACCTCCACCTCCTAGGTCGTGAGTGGGAACATTAAGCGCAGCCCTCGGAAACAACCGTTTATCGCACGCTGCCTCGAGGGCAGCTTGGGATGATGACGCTTGAGGCTGGCCCATCAGATACGCCTTCCCTGAATACGTGGAAGCCCCTAGCTAGATGACGTTCTTTTTTGGTGTCTTTTTCTAGACAGGGTCAGAGAAACCATTGCTTTAACTTTTGTATTTTTACCAGCTTTATTGAGATAGAATTCACATAGTACACACTTCACCCACTCAAAGTGTGCAGTTCAGTGGTCTGTGATGTATGCACAGTTGTACATCCGGCAACTCAGTCCAATGGTCTGGCTTCCTGGAAGACTTTGAACCCGCTGGTGAGCAGGGCAGAAGTGGCTCTGACCCGATTCAGGTGTAGCCTGTTGGGCTGTCCCTTTACTTCACCACGTCTACACTGCAGGAGTCGAAAGGGTGCCTCTCCACCAGGGGTCCTGCGCTGAACTCAGACTGTGCCACGTATTTGTTTATGGCCTCAGACGCGTGTGCTTCAGTGTCTGTGCTGATGGACTGGCCCTAGCAGTGTTGCTGCTTCACAGAACTGTCATGAGGGTTCAGGGAGCTGCTGTAGGTGGACCCCCTGGGGCAGCGCCTGTCCTAGTTAGAGCTGTATGGCCCGACTGCCACATCAAAAAGTTTGAGGAGTGAGTGACCCTCTGTCTCATGTAACGTTTGCATTCCTAGGGTGGACCAGCCGTACCCAGTTTGAGGAAACGTGGGCCACCCTCCTTGGTGTCCTGGTGACTCAGCCACTCGTGATGGAACAGGAGGAGAGCCCACCAGAAGTAAGGCCGTGTGCAGCTGTGCGTTCACTAGCTGACACCCTGGCAGTTGGGGCAGCTTCTGAATCATTAGTGGTGGGCGCAAAGGAGAGCAGCAGGCTCATGTTTTTCTGTCTTACCATATTTTTTAAAGAGTAGCCGGATCATGTCTAGACTGATGTTCCAGAGCAGAAACAAGTTTCCCTGAGGTTTGGATATCCTAGATTGCCAATGGCTTGAGTGCATTTTATCCTAGTGTATTGCATGGTAAGGGTCAGTAAGGTTATACCCTTTCTTAAAATATTTCTGAGTTCCGGTTCTCAGTGCTCAAGTGCAGTGTGTAGGTTGAATCACAGTGAAAGGGCACTTTGTAAAGGCCGTGCATATGTACCTGTGTTCATTTCTCTTGACTGTTTTGCAAAGATTTAGCAGGCTTCTTGGAGTGTTAATATATATTATATTAATATAATATTAGTACAAACCATGTTCTGATAAGGCAAAGCCTAAAATAGTAAATGTCATGGGATACAGGTTCCTAATTCTAATAGGTGTGGTATGAACTTGCAGAAATGACAGTTAAAAGAGTAGACATGTCAAAAATCATCAAGATTGTCTTTAAATTCATGTGTAGAAGCCAACAGGTTGTCTGCGTAAAGTTCCTATAATTAGTGAGGAAATTTAAAGGCAGTTTCTTTTAAGGTAATTTGTATTTGGAAATTTGTGCCTATAGGAGACCTTGCTTTGGAAAGTAGATGTTTGCCCTTCAAATTTATTTCGAGTCACAGGTGTATGTAGGCTGTGGTGAACTTAGGCAGACAGAACCTTGGCCAGGAGGACATGTCCCTCTGTGATACTTGGGGCTCCATCCCACAAAGCCTTGTGGCTCCTTCCCACAAAGCCTTGTGGCCTGAGAATCACGGCCTTCTGGTTCTGCATGCAAGTAGGGACACGGGTGTTGTTGGTGTCTGGCTCCCTGTGACTTGATAATGTATGTGGGTTCTTTTTCCAGGAAGATACAGAGAGGACTCAGATCAATGTCCTGGCCGTGCAGGCCATCACCTCCCTGGTGCTGAGTGCGATGACTGTGCCCGTGGCCGGCAACCCAGCTGTGAGCTGCTTGGAGCAGCAGCCCCGGAACAAGCCCCTGAAGGCTCTCGACACCAGGTTTGCCTGAGTTGCCCAGTGTCTCCAGGGCCCATCTGTGGTGGGAACAGTGAGGTGCCCCTCCTCGCCACCAAGGAAAACCAGCAGCTTCACCTTGGCCATTTCCTTTGTTGCCAAAATTAAAAGCAAAAACTGTGCATATTGCCTCGCAAGAGCACATCCAAAAGTGACTTGGTGAGCAGTGGCCATGAAAATGAGACATAAAGTGACACGGGGTCATCTGACTATAAAGGGTAGACTGGCAGAGCAAGAATTAGCAAGCCAGTAGCACACCTGCATGAGGGTGTGTGGACAGGAATCGTCTACAAAGGGCTGTCATTTGGTATGTAGGTGCCTGTGTTTTCCTTTAGGCAAAGCTGGGGGAGGTCCTGGTGTTTTTTGCTTTTAAAATTTTGAAGGAACCAAATATTCTTTAACCTTTTGTTCTGAATTTTAGGTTTGGGAGGAAGTTGAGCATTATCAGAGGAATTGTAGAGCAGGAAATTCAAGCTATGGTTTCAAAGAGAGAGAATATTGCCACTCATCATTTATATCAAGCGTGGGACCCTGTCCCTTCTCTGTCTCCAGCTACTACAGGTACCTGTGGGGAGAGGGGCCGCTTGTCCTCGGGCCCGAACAAGAACTCACAGTACCGGGTGGGCAGAAAGACTCGAATCATGGTTTAGTTTGGAGGCTGTGGTACTAACTGTGCTGCCCTAACTCTTAAGTACAAGTCTCACTCAGGACTGGGGAGGTTTTAGCAGCCTTGAGGAAATCACGTCTGGCAGTGAACCTGAGCGCCGTCTCTCACCAGTCAAGTTGTAGGAGGCAAAAGAGCTCTTAGAGCCAAGGGACTGGCAGCCTGAGCGGGGTTTTAAAAGCTGAATTAGTCATTCACATTAAAAACCAACAGTGTTCATGTAAGCAGTGTAAATCTCAGGCTTCTGGTGAGAAATCCAATGTGGCAAGATCATGCCAGTGTTCTCAGACAGCCTCTGGAGCCTGGGCATCCCAAGCCCCGCCCTTCCCTGGCCCTGCATGCCGAGCGGTCGGGTGTACCTGTTCCATCTGGGCCTGCAAGTTGTGTGCCTGCCCTGTGATGGGCACGGGAGTTCATCACTCTGGGTTAAAAGAAGGGAATTTTGTGCTTTGTTTGGGTTTTTGTAAAGTCACATGATTTTTGTTGAATAGTATTTTAGCCTAGAGTTTTTGTAATTCTCTAGGATTTTTTAGTTGTTAGGTCCTGCAAGTTTAATCATCTTGAAAGCTTTACCTGGAAAAGATTCTCTGTGGAAGTGCACTATATTTTATACCCCCAAACATTAACTTTATAATTAATTGAATTGAATTGAATTAAACTGAGGACTGTGAACTTGGATGGCCACGGATCCCTGGAGGAGCTTATGGCCAATAGGAGAGATGGGAAGGAAGTGGCATCACTAACTAGCATGGAAGGCAGAAGACAGTAGGTGCTGGGAGAGGTGCAGACAGGGCTCCAGGGGCTCTGAGGAGAGCAGATGCTTCTGGGGCGACGGTTGAGGAATCCTCTTGGAAGAGGGTGTGTTCATGCTAGATCTGGCAAAGAGTTAACCAGGGGCCTTTCAGCTGGGGAGCTGGGGGTGAGGTTGATGCCCCACAAAAGGAAGGGTGAGAGGTCATTGGTTTCGGGCATGGAGGGTATGAAAGACGGTGAGGGATTTGTAGGGAGATGGCTTGAGTGGGGGCATCAGCGTACACCCTGCTCCTGGTGGGCTCAGCTGGACGGCTCAGGCATCAACTCAAGGTCCCAGGAGTTACTGGTTTCTTACAGTGAAAAAGTGATAGTCCAGCTTTTCCCCCACAGGCCCTGCCCGCTTAACAGGTTATCAAGTGACAGAGAAAACACCAGAGACCCTTGGGGCTCTGCAGAGTTGTGCCATCCCACTAGTGGCTTGGGGCAGGTGGCTACCGGGCAGGCTCTGTGCAGGGTGACGCTCATGGTGTTATCGCTTCACAGGTGCCCTCATCAGCCATGACAAACTTCTGCTGCAGATCAACCCCGAGCGGGAGCTGGGGAACATGAGCTATAAGCTCGGCCAGGTCAGTCACGCCTGCCCCTCACGTCCAGGGCACTTCCTTCAGTTTTCCTCTGTCTCTGTTGTCTTGTTGTCTGTCTTCAGATTTTGGCCATTCAACATTTGGAAGAAAAGTTAAAAGCATTTTTTAAATAAAAGAAAGGTTTTCTTTTAATTGTTTTTAGTTATATTCTTTATTCCAAGAAGGATTTGAGACATTTTATGTATGTAGTGATATCAATGTGTATAAATATACCCAGATAATATGAGTTAGACTCAGGTGAGAAAGATGAGACAGAGAAGGACAAGGGTCCAGCATGTCGAACAGAGTTAAAGGAGGGTGGCTTGGGTAGAGTGAACACAGAGAATGACTCTTGGTCTGATGGGCCACAGATTTGCCCACAAGTGTTCCCAGCTGCCCCCTCAGAGGGAAGCATGGTCACACAGCTTACTGTGGCAGATGTACTGGCTCTGGGTGGTAGGTCGACAGCTTACTGGGCGGGTCACTTTGAACTGTGCTTCCTCATCAGAAAAATGGGGATAGTCACACATATGATAGCACAGGTTGGGGCCTGTGAGGGAAGGTTGTGAGGATGGTGGCACAGGTCCTGGAGCTGGGAGGCAGGGTGTGGGGACAGTGGCGCAGGTTATGGAGCTGTGAGGTGGGGCATTGGGACGGTGGTGTAGGTTGTAGAGCCATGAGGTGGGGTGTGGGGATGGTGGCACAGGTCATAGAGCTAGGAGGCGAGGTGTGGGGACAGTGGTGTAGGTCGTGGAGCCGAGAGGCGAGGTGTGGGGAGGTAGGACGTGAGGACATGTGAGTGCTGGGAGGAGGGCACTCAGTGTTGGTGACCCCAAAGAATGCTCTCTTCACTGCTGTGTTCTTCCTTTCAACGTGTTGCTGGTTTATTTAGAAAGCAATTACACAAGACAGTTTTCTTCTTAGGTTTTGTTTCAGGAGAAATTGGTCAGAATAGTGTTTGGAAGTAATCGTTAGTTCTGAGGTTTCCTCATAAGCTCCAGGCTGCAGCCTTTGCAGTGGAGCCCCCATGACTGCACTGGCGTCCCGAGCTCTGTCCTGTTCTCTCCCGCACAGCGTTCCTCTGTGAGCAAGAAGCCACAGAGACTCTCGTTCTTTGTCCTTTGCAGAGGAGTTTCCACACCTGCGATAAGTCAAAGTGGTCATTAGAATTCAATATAATTTTGATGGATGTGTGTTTCTGAGGAGCAGCCTGTGAGTGAGAAGCCTGAGGCTTGCTGGGCAACACTTGGCTTTGTTCTGGTGTCACTGGCATTTGCCCAACTGCATCCTTCCTTCAGCATCTATGTCCACATCTCACCACCGAGAACTGAACGTAGTGGGGTTACGCCGAGGCTAAGACGTGACTGCACGCGGCCTTGTGTGGGCTGTGTCCCACCTCCCAAATCCCTGAGCCACTACTGGTGTTGGGGAGAAGGGGTGGGGAGTAAGGGGAGTGGAAGGGCCACTCTTTTCGAGCCTGAAGATTGGTTTTAAGGATTCACAGTTTATCTTCCATCTGTGGCAGGCCTTCTGGCAGCCACTGCCAGCCTGCCTGCCCGCTGCCAGTTCCACTGGAGGTGGTGGGATGTGAAGGAGAAATGGCTGTTTGTGCAGAACAGGAGTTGGGGCTGGTGTCACCAGTGATGGGAAACAGCTTTTTCTGGGAATGCAGCCCACGGCCACTTGTTCCCTCACTTGGCAGTGAGGCACCGTGCTGAGTGCTCGAGGATTTCCACAGGAGCAGCATGTGGGAAGACAGGCAGTCATTACAAGAGAGCATGGTCGTCTGAGCTGGATGTGGGCAGGCATGTGGCGGAGGGGTTAACTCCTGTTCCCAGCACCCTGCCACCCCCGTGGTGGGTTCTCCCCCAGGCCTCCCAAATTCCTCCCACCCTGCCATCTCCAGAATAAGCACATCATCTCTTTTGCATTTGTAGGGGGCTTTTTTTAGCAAGTAATTCAGAAAAATGGGGTTTGCCGCAAATGACTACCAGTAAGAAAGGTCCAGTTTTGAAAAGAGATCCCATGTTTTGATTCCATTTTTTCCCAGGACTTCATTCAGATGTCCCTTAGGAGCTAAGTTGTCTTTTCTTGGAGACTTTTTCCTTCCCCCTTCCTCGGCCAAATCCCATGGGTTGACCACCTCTCGTTCCGGGTTGTTAGTCCTGAAGGTGAGCTTTCTGACCACTCTCTCGGCCCCGGCCCCCCATTCTGTGGGGCTCCTCTGCCTCTGCCCATAAGCTGGTGGGTCTGAATGAGCCCTGCTAAGTGATGGCGGTGTGCTCACTTCAGAGGACCCGGGCCACACCTGCAGCTCAGGGCCATTTCCTCCAGGAGCCTGCTGCCTGGCCCCTGAGTGTCGAACCGAGTGTCTTGTGTCTGTTGAAGGTGTCAATCCACTCTGTGTGGCTGGGGAACAGCATCACACCCCTGAGAGAGGAGGAGTGGGACGAGGAGGAGGAGGAGGAGGCTGATGTCCCTGCACCTTCGTCAGCACCCACATCTCCAGTCAACTCCAGGTCTCCCGTCTGCTTTTTGTTTTAAAGCAATTTACAATTTCTTATTAGTCATTTAATTTGTTGGGGATGCCTCTTGAAATGAACGTCTCATCTTGTGTATGGGGGAAATTATCCATCTTGCATACTCTGCAGGAAACACCGGGCTGGGGTTGATATCCACTCCTGTTCGCAGTTTTTGCTTGAATTGTACAGTCGCTGGATCCTGCCGTCCAGTTCAGCCAGAAGGACCCCCATTATCCTGATCAGTGAAGTGGTTCGATCTGTAAGTTTGCCTTCCTCATTCCCCTCATGTGCACACAGTGCTCATACAGGTGCATATATACACACCACCACCGCCACACACACACCCACAGGTGCATATATACACACCGCCACCACCACACACACACAACCTATGAAGGCGCTTATAGAGACTCACAGATCCAGGATGGTAAAGCAGTATTTCTCGAGCCACTGAAGGAACGGTTTTTTACATTTCCAGTCCATGGCAGGTTAATACTCTTAAGTATGGTAAAAGTGCCATGGAAATGTCACATTGCTATCAGAGTTCTAAAGGCTCACCTTCCTTGTCCATACATATCTCCTCCAGGACCTGTGACAGACGGTCCCAGGACCATGGACCCTGCTTTGAGAAGCACCAATTTAGAGCTGTCCTTCTCAAACTATGGGTCTCAGGGTTTGTTTACATTCTTCAAACTAGTGGGGACCCCAAAGAGCATTTGTTTTTGTTGGTTGTATCTGTTGGCATTTACACTATTGGAAATTAAATCTGAGAAGTTTTAAAAATAGTTACTTGTTAAATCCTGGCTTATCATCTTTACCATCTAGCATCATCCTGGTTAGTCATCCAGCAAGAAGAAATGAGGATGAAATTCCAGCAAGGAGAAATAAACAGAAAGTTGGAGTTGAAGACCTTAAGTGCTTGCTTTCTGTTCATTTACCAGATAAATAGAACCTTCTACTTTATCCATGCAGCATGGGATTTTTATTATTTTTGCCTAAAGATATCTTTCTTCCTTCCTTCCTTCCTTCCTTCCTTCCTTCTCTTCCTTCTCTTCCTTCTCTTCCTCCTCTTCCTCCTCTTCCTCCTCTTCCTCCTCTTCCTCTTCAAGGAAGATTGGCCCTGACCTACCATCTGTGCCAATCTTCCTCTATTTTGTATGTGGGATGCGGCCACAGCATGGCTTGACAAGCAGTGTGTAGGGCCACACCTGGGATCTGAACCCCGAACCCTGGGCCACCAAGGGAGAGCATGCCAACTTAATCACTACACCACTGTGCTGGCCCCTAAAGACATCTCTTTTTGATAATGACAAATGTTTCTTTTTTTTTTTCTAAAAGGCCTAGTTTTTCTTAATAAACCTTTGAAGGTTTTTAAATTGTTTCGTATCTCATCAAGTTGAAATTTTTAAGAACCTCATTTTTAATTTGTAATAAAGTTTACAACTTGATTTTTTCAAAAAAGTCAACAAATGGTAAACACGGTTAATAAAGGTCTTAAATTTTAAAAAGAGGTTACTTATTAATCTATTTAAAATAATAGTAATGGATAACAACTTTTATTTAAAAATAGCAAATTTTTAAATTAGTGAGAAGAGCCTTATCTCACATTTTTGCAAATGTCTTTAACTTCTGGTTTATTGGAAGACAGTTGGGTTCTCATATCTGCTCTCCATTCAGTCTGTTAATGTCAGGTAACTTCTAGAAAACACCACCACACAGTTGGAAGAGAACAGGAGTGAAAAGGTAAATAAGGTCTTGGTGTTATTGTGGACACAGTTTTGTCCTCATGAACCCCTGAAATCTCCCAGGCGCCCCACGTGTCAGCCTTAAGAGCTGCTGCTGCAGACGATCTGCTGACTCCTGCCGGCTGAGTCAGTCACGCTCACCTGTGGCCTCCGAGGAAGGCCAAGCCCAACCTTCCCACACGCTCCTAACGAACAAGGGCCTTCACGCCTAACTGATGTTCATTTTTAGATGTGATATGAAGAACTAAGCATTAGGGAACCGAACATCTTTGAGAGACAAAGAATCATTGCCAAAGCGTTTGTTTGTGAGACACTTGCCTGTTCCTCTATCCCGGGGCTTTTGAGAGCCTGTCCCCCTGCGCTGAGGGGACGGCCTGGTATTTGAAAAAGAGCAGATGTGGAGCTTTTCCGCGGCACCTGAGGCAGAGGCTTGTTCCCACACAGGTGTGACTGAGATGAGTGCTCGCCTCTTGCAGTGTGGGTACGCAGAGGCATTTTTTTTTTTTTTTTTAAGATTTTATTTTTTTCTTTTTCTCCCCAAAGCCCCCCAGTACATTGTTGTATATTCTTCGTTGTGGGTCCTTCTAGTTGTGGCATGTGGGATGCTGCCTCAGCGTGGTTTGATGAGCAGTGTCATGTCCGCGCCCAGGATTCGAACCAACGAAACACTGGGCTGCCTGCAGCGGAGCGCGCGAACTTAACCGCTCGGCCTCGGGGCCGGCCCCCTACGCAGAGGCATTTTTAAGAAGATAGCCAGTGACTAGTCTGTCTTCCTGTTCTGTGTTTACACTGTGCTTTAGGTTTCCAGGTGTTTGTTGGTTTCTTTTCCCAGGCAGGGGTCCTGTGAATTCCCACATTTTATTGTCTCTTGGACATGAGAATGTGTGTTTTAGACTGGGTTGCTTCCTTTCCTGACTGCCTAACTCCCCGCCTTCTGTCCACATGTTGTGTGTCCCCAGCTTCTGGTGGTCTCAGACTTGTTCACTGAGCGCAGCCAGTTTGAGATGATGTACCTGACGCTGACAGAGCTGCGGAGGGTGCACCCTTCAGAAGACGAGATTCTCGTTCAGTACCTGGTGCCTGCCACCTGTAAGGCGGCTGCCGTCCTCGGAATGGTGAGTGAGAGGTGGTGCGGAGGCCACCTTGTGTTGGCCAGATGTTGTGGGTGCGGCCTCAGCCTTGGAAGGTCCGTCCTGAACTTCCACAGCCAACGTGAGAAGTCAGGAGGATTCCGTTAATGTCGGTGCTTTTCCACAGGTCACTGTGAAGCGTGTTGTGGTGGGCGAGCCTCAGTTTGGGGCTCCTGTACCCCTTTGTCATCAGGTAGTCACGGTGGCCCATCCCCACAGGAGCGTGGGTTTGCAGGTGGTAGAAGTGTGACTGACTCCTTCTCCATTGCGATCCCCCACTCTCTTCTCTGATGTGCTGCAGACCCCTGTGCTTCCTGCTTGACAGGGCCTCCCTTCTGGGGACAGTTGGTCACAGTAACCCTGCATTTCTGCACCCAAAGTTGGGGTACTATAGTCTGTTCTTCGCATGAGGGCAGACAGCTCCTTCTTCTGAGTTCCTCCTCCTCCTGCCTCTGGCTGACAGGACTCACCAGCGCCGCCACACCCCTTCTCTGTGCGGATGTCACCACACAGCATGCGCTCGGCAGACGTCCCGTTGACATGTGAAACTACTTAGATGTGGGCCCTGCCATTTGTGGAACATATTAAAGGATACCAGCTTTGCCGTTAGAGAAAAATAAATTAACTCCACACTGTCCAGAACTGGCATCTGTTTGCTCTTTGCCACGTAGCATTAGCCAGTAATCTTGGTGTTTTTTACTCACACATCTCCTGGAATCCATCTTTATGATGACAGTAGAGATTCCTTCATGCAACAAACACTGAGTGACTGCCATGTGCTGGGCATTTGGGACCATTGGTAAGTGGCGTGGTGGGGCCTGCCCTGGCCCACCTGCCCCATGTTCCATACTCGCTCGTGGCTGTCCTAACAGTGACAACGATACTGTGTGCCACTGCAGCAGCCGCTGGTGTTTGCGGAGCCCTTCCTCCTGCACCTGCACATGGCCCTCTCCACGGTCTGACGAAGGCTAGGCCCACTCTTACCTGTTCTGCACTTGAGGAGGCCAAGGCCAGGTGCTTGACTGGCTTGCTCCAGGTCATACAGGACACGGTAGAGGTGGGGTGTGAGTTCACGTCTGTGATCCAGAGTCCTGACTCTCACCCCCTTCCCAAGTGTACTCCTCTTTAGAATTTGTCCTTCCCAGCCAAGGCTCCAGAGCAGGTATCATCCATCCTGGGTGGCCTTCAGCCCTGGTGCCACCATCCAGGGAGCAGAAACAATCCGTCCATTGGCTTTCCTTCTGTGAGCACATCTCTTCAAAGTGTGCGCCCTCTGGGTATTGAGAGACGGGTAAAGGCAGCTAGACTTGGAGGGGTCCTTTTGTCTTTGTGGGGAGTTTCAGCTGCTGTGTTCATTTTCATTGTAATTGTGTTTTTGTGCTCAGGCCCAGATTGCCCTAGGCAAGTATTGTGTTGTTAGTAAATCAAATAAGTAATAATCATTTTTAAGAAGATCGTAAGGCAAGATGACGCATGGACTCGGACTCCCCAGTCCTGATGTGCGCACGGGCATTTTTCTTCAGGACATCATCTTTTGTGAGGGTCGTGGTATGTGTGCAGACACTGGTGCAGGCAGTGGCATTCCGGAGCTTGCCTATCCCTTTTGAGATGTTGACCCGATGTTGTGAAATCTTCCTCCCTCCCAGCAGATCCTGTGGTGTGTCCTCAGAGGTGGGGGCTGGAGCATAGCTGGGGGCAGCCCTAAGGAAGGTGCCACATAGCTCTGTGGTGGGGGGCAGGAGAAGGATGTCCTCAGCAGAGTGTCATCCCTTAGCCGGACCACAGGGACAGAGTCCCTGTGGGAGGTCGCATGGCCAGACAGCAAGGAACAGGATGAGCCTTCCACCGGCAGGGTCGCCTCTCCCTGGGTGGGACAGTCTGTGAAATACAGAGGTTGCCACCACCTCTGCCCTGCGAGGATCTTTTCCCTGACAGAGTGAATCTTAGGTGAAGAGCGTGGTACTGAGTGTTAGGTTTCCACTTAACTCTATCATGTTTAGGATGTTAAATGAAATTGATAACATTTTGGTCCAAGGTAGTACAGACTAATGTTGGGGGTCCCCAAAACCCGGAGTTTTTGCTAGGAGGACTCAAGGGGCTCATGTATACTCATGGCCATGATTTATCACAGTGAAAAGATACAAAATGAAATCAACAAAGAGATAAGGCATGTGGGGTAAAGTCCAGCAGAAGCAGGCACCAGCTTCCAGAATCTTCTTCCATGGCATCACAAAAGATGCACTCAGTTCCCCCAGCGGTGTGTTGTGACAACACGTGTGGAGTGCTATACACCAGAAAAGCCTGTCAGAGGCTCAGAGCCAGGGGGCCCCTCTGCCTGGCACATCCCCAACTCCAGACCCCCAGGAGGAAAGGGGCATCAGCACAGACCACACTGTTTGTTAGAGTGCTGGGAACCCTCCCGACATCCAGGTTCCCAAGAGCCAGCCCTGCGCGCGGGCATCTCAGGGCCTGGCAGTCAGGCCTGCATTGAAGAGCTCTTCCACACGCTGCATCCAGTGTAGTGTGAGGCCAGCCCCTTCTTGGCCTCTCCCATTCAATCATGCGACTAGCCTCTGCTTCCTTACCTGTGCTCTAGGACAAGGCCGTGGCAGAGCCAGTCAGCCGCCTGCTGGAGAGCACGCTCAGGAGCAGCCATCTGCCCAGCAAGATTGGGGCCCTACATGGCGTTCTGTACGTGCTGGAGTGTGACCTCCTGGACGACACCGCAAAACAGCTCATCCCAGTCATCAGCGACTATCTCCTCTCCAACCTCAAAGGAGTAGCCCAGTGAGTGGAGCTGGCCAAGGCCTCCCACTTTTGTCTCCCTCCAAGGCTTTTGTCTTGCCAGGGGTGGGGGCCCTTAGAATGGGCTGTGAGAAGAGTGGTGTTACATTCAAAGTGTATGTCAGACCCTGGCCAGATTATGGGCAGGGGTCAGCAGGAACCCAGGTGGGCACCCTTCTCATAGGGATGGTGGCTAAGGTCACTGAGACACAAGGACACTAGACACTGTCCAATGGGAGTGGCCTGCTATATGTGGCTAAGCTTGGCTGTTGTCTCATGTTTTCAGCTGTGTGAACATTCACAGCCAACAGCATGTGCTGGTGATGTGTGCTACCGCCTTCTACCTGATTGAGAACTATCCTCTGGATGTAGGGCCAGAATTCTCTGCATCAATAATACAGGTGAGTGGCCCCTGGGTGTCTTCCTCTGGAAACGGGAGTGGGCATCCATGCCTTTTCAGCTGTGAGATGGTATCATTGGGTCCATTTTGATTTGGGCAAAGAAGCAAAAGTGACGGGAGGCCTGAAATGGTTCTTTGACTCTGGAGTCTTCCTTCTTGTTCAGATGTGTGGGGTGATGCTGTCTGGAAGTGAGGAGTCCACTCCATCCATCATTTACCACTGCGTCCTGAGGGGCCTGGAGCGCCTCCTGCTCTCCGAGCAGCTCTCCCGGCTGGACGCAGAATCCCTGGTCAAGCTGAGTGTGGACAGAGTGAATGTACACAGCCCACACCGGGCCATGGCGGCCCTGGGCCTGATGCTCACCTGCATGTACACAGGTGAGAGTAAGACCCGGGGACTGACCCAGGCCCACCTGTGCCCGGCAGGTCAATGCCACTGAGCTCCAGACTGCACAGATCTCCTGTCCAAGAGAGAAAGAAGTACACTCAATCGCGGGACACAGACCACAGGCCCCACTCCAGTTCTTAAGGGAGATCCTAGGGCCTAGAGCAGGGGCTGACCGGCTCAAGGTCACATCACTGTGCAGGTGTCATAAGCAAGCTTGGGGAGTAGGCCTGCTAGGGACTCAGGTCACCTGGTTTCAGATCATCTCTAGGAAGTCATCGAACTCCTTTGTGAGTTCAAAGCACTGTGTACAAAGCTGTCCGGTTTTCCAAATTAAGTAATGATACCGAACAATTTTATTTCAGGAAAGGAGAAAATCAGTCCAGGCAGAACCTCGGACCCCAGCCCTGCTGCCCCAGACAGCGAGTCAGTGATTGTGGCTATGGAACGCGTGTCTGTTCTTTTCGATAGGTAAGAAGCGAAGCCTGCCTTTGCCCAGAACTGCCCTGGAACTTTCACCAGGAGCAGCTGCCTTCATGAGAGTGTGTATGTGTTCTCTTGGTGCTGCCACTGTGGTCCCTCTTGCACCCTGATTGTGCACATGCTTCCCCAGGGCTCTGTAGGAGCGGGGAGGCCTTGGACCCTAGCACCTAGGAGTTTGAAGTTGACCAGCTCCAAGGCCTTTGCAGAGCTTGCCCGTCTCTGCTGAAGGTGGGGGCAGTACCCAGCAGTGTGGTGGTATCAGAAGGGGTACATTAATGAGACATGTGGAGGGCTGGCTGTGGAGCCCTGACCAGTGACAGAAGCATCTGTTCATCAGACACTGCTGCCTTTGTGAGAGAAGCGACACCCCCTCCCCTCTCAGTCAAGCAGGCTCACATGCGCCCCCTCCAGGGCCA
The DNA here is from genome assembly GCF_021613505.1 of Equus quagga. Lineage (NCBI taxonomy): Eukaryota > Metazoa > Chordata > Mammalia > Perissodactyla > Equidae > Equus > Equus quagga. The sequence continues at coordinate 153,093,152 of NC_060269.1, read as the reverse complement.
TGGGAGGAGCACAGCCTTTGAGCAGTATTAGAAACGACTTCAGGAGACTGCGGGAAGATTGAGACAATAAACAGAAGCTTCTCTGAGAGTCCGTGATTAACCCCCACCTCCCCACACTCTGTGCACTTGTGTCCAGGACCGGCTCTGCTGCCACTTCTGCGAAACGGATCAGGCGCTGTGTTTGGCTTTTTCTCCAGGGCAGGGTGCCAAGTTTTGCCCCAGGCCTCTCAGTCCAGGTGACATGATGTGTCTGTGGCCTTGGGGAGGCCAGTTCTGCACTGCCTGGCCTGGCATCTCCAGTCAGCAGGAAGCCATTGGGATTTCCACAGGAGCATGCTGGGCAGGACTTTCCCTGTGTCCGCTCTGGCCAGATGAGGTGTTCTGAAAAGCCAAGCATGTGTGATATGTTTCCCATGTTGCTTCCGTTCCTCACAGATTCATCCAGCAGAACCACAACCAGGTGCGGGGCACAGGGGCCCATAAGGTCTCTGCCCTCATGGAGCTCACGTGCCAGTGCTAACAAAATACACATTTTAGCAAGTGGAGTACAAGCATTCAGCTTGATCTCTCTCCAAATACTGGGGGCGATACTGGGCTGACAGAAGGTAACTCAGTCGAGAGCGTTCTCTAGAAGAGCAGCCTTGCCCATGCTGAGCAACAGCTAGCATCTCTAGGCAGGTGGGTCCAGGCATACCTGGAAGGAGACGTGGGCCAGCTTCTGACTCACTTCCCATGCTCTTCAGTTATATCTAGTTTTGCTGAGTGTGCTAGTAGGAAGTAACAAACATGATGACCATCTTCCAGCATCTAGAAGGACTCTGCTTGGGTGCACGTTATAGGATCTGCTGAGGGAGGAATCAACAGGGAAACATACGGGATCTGAGTTAGACAAGAAACACGTCCTAGCAGACAGCAGTGCTACAGCATCAGAGTGTGGGACGCTAGAAGTTCATGGACGTTTGCACGTGGACAAAAATGAGACGTGACAAGGGCAGTGTTTTTGTTAGGAGTTTTTAAATCTCTTCTGTAATGTCACAACTCCAACCCATTTCTGCTTATTATTTACACGAGTTTAAGATCCCTTTTTGGATTGTTTGCCCCACATGCTTTGTGTGCAGGTCACTGGTACCATCAGCAAAGGAGGCGGGTTGCCTTTTTGCTCTCATAATGAGTGTTCTAGGAGCCCAGCCCCAGACACCCTTGGAAAGCCCCTGAAGGTCCAGGGCATCTCCCAGTCCTGGATCCGCATCAGGCTGCCCTGAGTGGTCAGCCTGGTTTCAGACAACAGGCTTTCCAGGGCCAGGGTGGAGGGCTGGGAGCTGTGGAGAGTGGGGCAAGGCCCTGATCCGTGTCTCCTCCTTTTAGGATCAGGAAAGGGTTTCCTTGTGAAGCCAGAGTGGTGGCGCGAATCCTTCCTCAGTTTTTAGATGACTTCTTCCCGCCCCAGGACGTCATGAACAAAGTCATTGGAGAGTTTCTGTCCAACCAGCAGCCATACCCGCAGTTCATGGCCACTGTAGTATACAAGGTGAGGGCACGGGGGGCAGGGGAAGCCCCTGAGGTGGGCTGACCCCGGACTTTCCAGACTGGATGCCTTTACCGTCAGAATGTGTTAACCTAGTAGATTTGCCAGGGGGCCTGATTCCTCCCCTTTCAGAACCAGCAACAGCTCTTCACCCAACATCGGGTGTTGGAATTGTTTCCCTCTCCATCAGGGCTCCCCCGTGGCCCTGATGCTCCGGCCTCTTCTCCTTCCCAGGTTTTCCAGACTTTGCATAGCACGGGGCAGTCGTCCATGGTCCGGGACTGGGTCATGCTGTCTCTCTCCAACTTCACGCAGAGGACCCCGGTTGCAATGGCCGTGTGGAGTCTCTCCTGCTTCTTCGTCAGTGCTTCCACCAGCCCGTGGGTTTCAGCAGTGTATCCTTTCCTGGGGCTGGGGCCGGCCTAGGGAACATAGCAGTTCCCACTTGCCACTGTCCTTGCAAACTCTTCTGTCAACGTCTACGTTGATGTTTTATGTTAAAGTTTTTGAAAGCTAACCTCCGCAAAACCCCTGATGTCAAGATGACATTTGCCTTAAGCCCTGAGAGAGTAAAATGTTGACAAGGAAACAGGAAACCATACCAACCAGGACTGCCCGTGAGGCTGGGCCCAGGGTGTTGCTCTGAGGAGTGGAGGGCAAGGGGGACACAGAGGTCCCTGCAGATCTCTTCCCTGTCCACTGTGAGGGTTCTGTGCAGCTGGCTGTGTCACTGATGCTGCTGCTTATTGTCCTTTGTCATTGTGCCTTGTATCATCCTCTTGGGTAAAAGGCTTAAGTAAAAATCCAGTTCCCACCCCAAAAATCCTGGCTGCCAAAAGGGGAAGTTCCTTTTACGTAACAAATTCCCCTTTTGGCAACCATCTCCCAAGACAGACCACAGAGCCTCTGAGCAGACGGCTCTCCTGGTGCTGACAGCAGACCTCGTCCGGCACGCCTGGGAGGGCCTGGGCAGGGCAGCCATGGCTCTGCCCTCACTCTGGGGGAGCAGGGCTAGCAGGAGCACCAGCCACCAGCGCTGTGCAGGGAGCCAGGCCAGGTAAGTGCTACCGAGAGAAATGTGCTCCCTGTAGGGCTCCGGCTTCCTCAGCCAGCTCTGCCTGGCCTATCCCTGCTCCACTGGGCAGAGCCGGGCTTTCTGCTACAGATGGGTGGTGTCCCGGGACGTGTCGTAGACTCGCTGGCAGGAGCCAAGGTGGGAAGCAGCTGCTGCTGCTGGCACAGCCCAGGTCTGCTCCATCCGCTTGTGGGCTGGTCTCAGGCCTTCCTGGGCCTGTATCTCAACCTTTGTCATGGAGGGCGTTCCCAGCTGAGGACAGGGAGATGCTCTCCCCTCTCTTGCAGTCTTGCTCCTTAACTCCCCTGCCAGCCTTCCACACGTCATCAGCAGGATGGGCAAGCTGGAGCAAGTGGACGTTAACCTCTTCTGCCTGGTGGCCACAGACTTTTACAGACACCAAATAGAGGAGGAGCTGGACCGCAGGGCCTTTCAGTCCGTGTTTGAGGTGGTTGCAGCACCAGGAAACCCGTACCACCAACTGCTGACTTGTTTGCGGAATGTCCACAAGGTCTCCACGTGCTGAGCGCCCACCTGGTGTGGCAGTGAGGCAGCACTGGACCCAGGGCCCTGTCTGTGCTGGGGGCACTGGGCACCCCAGGCTGCCCTCACTTTGCCCCATCGGGGAGCCAGGCAGTGTCCCTCCCAGTCGCGTGGCAGAAGCACTCTGTTGCAGAGAATATATGCAGTACTGTTCGGGGTTGAGCCTGAGTCCTCACAGGAAGCAAGAGCAGCTGCGTTGCGAACCGTTCATGCTATAGCTAGTATTAAATGCCAGCTAACCAGGTGTTTATCTTCCTCCTGATGTTGTCGCCAGGTTACAGCTGCTCTTGCGTCTGGGACAGAAGTTAAGTCCTCTGCTCTCACAGGTTGGCCACTAGCCCCCTCTGGTGTCCAGCAGGCGGAAGGCAGTGCCATCAGGCTTTAGAGAGCACTCCCCCAAGTCTCCGCAGTGAGGCTCAGGAAGCCTGGGGCTCGTGGTCCTGCTCCTAGCAGGATGTGCTTGTGGTACCTGGCATCTGGACTGAACGTAGTGGCGAGCGCTCGGTGGAGTGGCTGGGAGCACGACACCCAGCACCATGCTTCCCTTTCTCTGTTTCTTCTCAGGATTTAAAATTTAATTCTATCAGTAAAGAGATTAATTTTAAGGTATCTTTCTATGCCCGTGTAAAGTATGTGCATTGCAAAGTCTATGCTGCATGCCCAGCCTCCATGGAAGTGGACAGGAGCTGGTGCCTCTCCTGCAGTGACTCCCCTCACCCAATGCCTAATTCCTCCTTAATAGGCTGATGGCTTTTCTGTCATTTCTCTGGCTCACTTCACCCTTTTCATGCATTCATATTTAATCAGAATTTAGAGGAGTGTTAATGTTCAGATGTCTGTATCAGGAACTCTCCATCCAGCCCCAGTCTAAGGATTGAGAAAGTGCCCACTCAGCTGTCCTGTGCGTAGGAGGCACCTTTCTGTGCCGGCTGCAGCTCTTTAGGCTCTGCCACCACCAGTGAGGGACAGCTTCCTGGCACTTCGCCGACCAGGCCAGACTGCTTGGCTGTGAGCAGCCTCTGTCGAATTCAGAGACACCGGCTCTGACATCCTCTGCTCCCGTCCCGAGCTGGCCCAGCTGGTGCTGGCATCCACCCCCCACGTGGCCCTCCTGCATGTTGGGGCTCAGATGCATGCTTGGCCCAGCAGCCCCAAGGGTGTAACTGAGCTACATTTGTGTCCCTCTTGGTTAAGAGCAAAGCTTGGCATCCTAGCAACTGTCAGAGAAAGACCCCAGCACCTCTTTGACCTCCTTTTGGCCCAAGAGAATGCAAATGGGGCTCAACCTGGGGAGGCAGGAATGAGATGGGCCAGGGCAGTGATTGGCCAACCCACAGCTCCCTCAGAGCTGCTGCTGCTTCCCCAGGCCGGGGCCCTGGACCAGCTTTCTGTTTCCAGGCCCACTGTAGCCAAACCATCAAATGCAAACAAGGCCTGGACCGTCAGGTGACCTTGCTTAGGAGCTCACCAGGCACTTACGGATGGGGGGCTCTGCATGCTCTCTGACCATGTGACCCCAGCCAGCACTCTGCCTCCTTGGTTCCCAGAGGCAGCCAGTCACTTGGTCACCGGCATGCTGGTCAGTTTGTCATGAGCTTAAGTACAGTCAGAGTTTTAGGTATTTCGTATGGTAAGTGGAGATCATTTTGAAGCTATTTTCCAGAGTCTGCAAAGGAGGAGGGACCTTTTGGCGCATGGTTGGTTCCCCTCACATCTGTCTGTGCAGGCCTGACGTCTCCCTGCAATGCACACAGCCAGCGGCCTGGAGGCCCTCAAGCTGCCCCCCACACCCCCGGGACTGCTGCTTCCTTCCAGCCCTTTCCTGCTGCAGCAGTTTGAGGCCAGCTGGGTGCAGGATTTACCCACTGCCCGTGCACATGAGGGAGGCCGTGGGGCCTCCTCAGAGCAGCCCTTGGCTTTACCTACCAGCCCTAGCAGAGGCCTTGGCGAGCGAGGGCACGGATGGTGGAAATGGGTCAGGTGTCTGAGCAGGACCTTAAGGGAGGGACTCTACTGAATTTTAATAAGTAAGAAAGTCACCATTCTCCCTCATTCACTTCGGCTCCCATTTCTCATCCTAGCTTTTCCCACAGCCTGCTAGAATGTGAACACAGGAGGGTTTTCCGAACTTTCTGCACTCCTGCCCCCTGGGTTATTTCAGCAGCTCTGAGATAGATCCATCATGTGCCAGATGTTGTTCCTGGCTAGATGTTTATACTTGTGAGAAATAACACTGTGAATGTAAAATTTGGAACCATTTCCCTTAGGATTCCTGTCACTGGGCTCAACTGAGAGTTTAATTGGTCTTCTCTAGTTTGTGACGTGACCTAAAACAGTCAGTTGTTAATGAGGGTGCTTGGAACCCAGCTCTGGCCATGATGCCACCCCAAAGACTTGCCTGTGCACCCCAGAGATGGGTATGAGGTGACGGGTGACGTTACTTTACCCACGGACGATGGTGTGTGTATATGCATATGTACATACGTATCTGTAATTATATGTGTGTATATATATATTAGAACACAAATATGCAAGGCCTCTAAAAATGGCCGTGTCAGTCCTTTACAGAAGTTGGCTTGTCTTAGACCTGCCACGTGGAGTCTGCTGCGTGGCGCGTGACTGAGACTAAGAGTTGGCGTGATTTGCTCGTTAAAATCCCACTAAGATAGTCCACCCTATCAACTCTGTGCAGAAGGGATTAAGATTTTATCGCGTTCCTAAAAGTCTACAGTGAGCACCAATCATATTATCCAAATTTTGTTGAAAATACTAATCTGATTGTCAGGTTTGGGGACTGAGGGGGAGGTTGTTTTTGTTTTGCTGCTGGTGGTATCAGGAAAGATTTGAATGAACCAGGGTGGAATTGTTGGGCGATGCACTTAACCATGTCTTCTCCAGAAATGTGCCTCCCTCTCGCTGGCCCCGCTGGGTGTGCAGGTGACTTTTCCAGCTGCCAAGTGCCCTTCAGTATGTTCTCTCTCACTTTGCTGGCAAATGTGTCCTTTCAGGAGAAAAGAATAACACTGAAACACCTCCAGACACCCAGGGTGTAGCATCAGATGAGGCCCTGACCACACACAGACCCCCGTCATCCCCGGGCTCATCTCTGAGCCCTTGGGGCGCGCTTCTGTGAGGCGGAAGTGAGCCCTGCTGTCTACTCGGCTGGGATGGACTCAACAAAATCACCGAGCTCTGCCAGCTCACAGGCGACACTTCCCTCTGTTGCAGGGGCCTCGGTGGGCTTGGTTCTGTGTGATTTGGGGGGAGTGAAGCTAGTTTCCTCTCAATACCAAGAACGTCCTTCCAACCAGACATCCTCACGTTGGCTCTTCTCCCTCCCTCTGCAGTGAGTGTCCAAAACCGTAGCTGTGGCCAGGGTGAGACTCGGAGCCGTTCCATCTGGTGGGACGTTGGGCAGGCATGGGAAAGTGACCAGGAGCTGCCGGGGCTCGCTGGAGAGCTTGGGATGGCTCATAAGAAGAGGCCTGCCCTGCGCTGTGCCCTGTGCCGCTGGCCTGGGCACGTCCTCAGTAGGGAGGGGCCACTCTCCCAAATGCACCTGTCACTTTTTAATGCACTTGAAGGAACCACTCCCCCTGAGTGCTTCTGGGAGCATCTGGCCCTGGACAGTCACTGTGGAGTTTCTCATTGCAAACGAGGGGTGACCACCGACGCTGGAGGATCGCGGCTGTCGTGGACCTGCCACGTGTGGTTTGGCTTTGAGCTAAGTGGGGTCCCTTGCCCTTATTCGCTGCTTCCTGCTGTGGTAGAGTGGCTGTCAGCAGGGGTTTGAGCTCACACTTCGTCACTGCCGCTGTCCCCACCATGCTGGGAGCTGGCAGGGCTGTGATGGGCGTGTCCCGGAGCCTGGCCCAGACCTGACTGTCCACTTCCAAGAGGAGAGAGGAGGACTGATGTAAGATGTATATTTAAATTTTTTAAACTGCTGCAAATGTTGTACATCTGAATTAAAGGAAAAAATTAAACCATAAATTGCTGTTCGAGGCCTTCTTTGCTTATGGAGAACCTAGACTCTGCTGAGGGATGGCAGAGCTGGCTGCCACACCAGCAAATGCCCAACACCTTGGAGGGCCCCCAGGAGGCTGTGTGGTGCGAGTGAGGAAGCAGGCCCAGGCCTGGGCGTGGCTGGTGCTTCCTCTGAGGACCCCACAGACCACCGTGCAGTGCTCTTTCTGCCCGGCAGCCATGGTTGCAGAAGCCACGTTGGCTAAGTGACTGGGATCTGCCTACACAGGGGCCACGTGTGTCTCAGCACTAAGCTCCTGCTTCTGTGTGTGGCCGAGGGCCCTGGAGGGGTGGTAAGGGCTGGTGCGGGGACTGGAGTGCTCACACGGGGCCAGGACCTGGCTTTTGAGGCCTGCTCATGGCCCAGCTGGCCCCTTCGCCTCATTGGCCATTGGCACCCGTGCTCCTGGGCTATAGAGTATGGCGATGCTTCCCTGTCCACTGGGGCTGGTAAGTCCTTCCCGCCCAAAATACCAGCTCTTCCCAAAGTCTTTACTGAGCTAAACAGGGTGCAGTCCTCCTTAGCTCTGGGGAACCCCACCTCTGGAGCCATGGTGGTCAGTGTTGTACCAATGTTGGGGTGTAGAGATTTTACCCACCAATCTGCAGACAAAAACCCTGGGCTGTGGGCTGCTCAGGGCGGGTACTTCGTAAATGTTTGCTGAAGTCCCATCATTGGTCAGTGGATGGGAGTGATCCCTCCCTCCCTCAGCAGGGCAGTCCTGGAGCCAGCACCGTGGTGAGTGCCCAGAGAGGCGCGAGCATGGTGCAGCCTGGCCCCTGCCTTTGGGGTGCAGCGCTGTGACTGTGCACCCGGGCTTCCCCGGTTTCTCTAGCAGCCTTGGGCCCCCTGCCCTCCTGAGGTCACAGGACCCCCTTTCCCTGCACAGTGACATTGTGGCCTTGAGCTGCAGACACCGGCTCGTGACTTAGTCCTGGTGCTGAAGGTGTGGACATTGTTGGCAGGAAACTGCTTGGAGGGCCTTTGGCTGCTGGGCCTGGTGAACAGGCCACATGGGGCTCTGTTCTCACCTCAGTTCTGTGAACACTTGATGGGGGGCACTTCTCTCCAAACTTGTTTCCTCCTGTGTCATACAACTCGATGACCTCAGCCTTCAGAGCTACCTAAGCCATATGCCCATCCCCCATCCAAGCGAGGACAGGCAGACCCTGGCTGGCGCACCTGGACACAACTGACCTACCTGTTATTTCCAGAAAGAAAAGGGCCCCAGAGCTCCTGGAAAGAAGCAGCCAAGCCCTTTGGTGTGAGTGGACTTGTCTCCAGCACATCCCCCTTTTTCTTCAGAGGAAGCCCCTGCTCCTGACGACACCTGAGGGCCCTTGTAGGGGTGTGGGGGGTGTACCCCTCAGGCCGGTCCACACCTCGCCCCTCAGGGCAGCCTGACGGTGGGCCTGAGCGCCACTGGACAAGGCGTTCTGCCAGGGCCCAGGGGCTTGTGGCACAGGGGCGGGCCTGCTTTGTGGCGTCACTGAGGCTTCTTGTGGGAAACCGTGAGCATCTCCTCCTGCGGTTTCCATGGGGTCTCAGGCCTCAGCAGCCTGCCTCCCCCATCTGGTTGGATGGCTCTTCTCCACTGGCCTCCCAAGCAGGAAACCTGGGGCCACTCAGATGGCCTCCTCCCTGTCCTGGTCATGTTCTCTAAGGACCCTAGGGTTGTGGGTGGGCCCAGTGGAGCCATTGGGTCAGGGTTGGGGCCTGCCCACCGAGGCAGAGGGCTGAAAGTTAAGGATCTGTCCTCCCCAAGTATGCAGGTGGTGCCAGCATGGCAAACTGGACCCACTGGTCCCCTGCCCTCAACCACGGGCTAGGCAGCTGGCTGGGGACTCGTGTGAGCATCTGCTGTGGGCCAGGCCATCCTGAAACGAATCGATGCCTCCTCTGGCCAAGATGTCATCCTCTCAACCCTGCCCCCATGCTGTGCCCTGCCCTGCCGCCTCCGGCCCTGGACTCACGCTCCCCACCTCCCCCACCCCCACCACCTCTCCTGCTTCCCTGCCTTTGTCCAGGCCAAGTTCTACTGCCAAACTTCCCTCCCACTGTGATAGGCTCAGCTCACGGCTGCCTGCTCCTGGAAGGTGCTGGAGGCCCTTAGGGGGCATGTCCGCTTCCTGCCCTGGGCTCCCAGGTCAGCCTGCCAGGCTGGGCAGGGCAGGTGCTCATAGTATCGCACGGACTGAGTGTCGGTTCAGAGAGAGAGGCGTAGAGGGCAGGGGCCTCTTCTGAGCACAGGTGTCCCCCGGGCTCCCTCTTGCTGAGGCCTGACTGCCCCTTTTCCCTGCAGGTGTTGCCGGATGCCCAGCCCCAGGCCCTCTGCCTCCCCTGCCCGCAGAGACTGAGGTCATGCAGCTGTGCCAAGGTAGGGATCCCCCTCTCCACCAGAGGACAGACAGATCCCTCCCAGCGGGGGCAGCAGGCCCTGGACCTCCTCCCGCCCAGCTTGTTCTTGTCCTTGGGGGCCCAACGTGAGGGCTCTGCTTCAGGCAGCACCCCCAGGACTCCCCCTCCCCGGGGCTTCCAGTGCCCACTGAAACCTAAGAAGAGATGGTTGGAGGTCAGCCTTTTACCCTGACTCCCCTGGACGTGCTGGCTAGAGGGCGAGCAGGAGATGTAGACACCTCCTCTGGAACCACCTGGTTGCAAGGACCCTGAGGGTGGACAGTGATGCCCGCAGGCCAGCAGCTGCCTGTGGGAGGCATTGGGACCAGCTGTCCTGGTGTTACTTAGGCTGGGGAGCCTGGGGCATCTGCTTTTCCTGGTTATTCACCAGCCCCAGCCAGGCCAACATGCCAGCCGCTGCCCTCTCCAGAATCTCCAAGGCCGTGCTCTGCTGCCTCCCCCTGGACCCCTGCCCTGTGTGCAGGGAGGCGCAGTAAGACAGTCCCGCTTGGCCCTTGGAGCTGTGATTGATGGAAGGTCCTCAGGTAGGGCAGAGAGCCAGCACTTGGGCCACTTGGGAGCGTCAAATCCTTTGCCTGAGGAGGGGGTACTTCCTGGAGGAGGTGGTCCTAGTCACTCATTGATTCTGCAACTACTCTTGAGTGATCTGTGCCAGGCACCCAGGCCTGGAGGAGTACAGCAGTCATGAGCCCTCCTGGGGCCGCTGCATGGCCAGGCAGTGGTGTCCCTGTGTCCCCAGGTGCCCTCTGAGACCCAGGGAGGAAGGGGCTCCCACAGAAAGCTGACAGCAGGGCCAGGCGTTGACCCAGGAACCTACTGAAGGGGGTGTGGAGGCCCCTCTGAGTGCCCCTGCTGCTCTCTCCCACTGCACTTCCACTTCTGACTGCAGGGAGAAGGCCGCCCCAGCCGGCCTGCCTTATCCTGGGTACCTCCCCTCCTTCCACCCGAGGGCCTCGGCCCCTCCCTCAGGGTCCCAGAGGACTCGCTCAGGCCACAAGCTCAGCTCCCCTGTGCTGGGACTCGTCTGTCCACGGTCAGGTGCCTCTACTGACCACAGTCATTTTCAGCCTGGACTTCGTAAGTCCTTCCCCTGAGTTCAGGCCACCACCAGAACCCCACAGGTGACAGGCAGGATCTGACGGGATGCGCTGAGCCTGTTCACATGAGCGCCTGGCTGGGCACTGTGTGCCTGGGGGCCGGGGCGGGGCTCAACATGGCCATCACGGCCTGTCCAGCAGGTGTGATGGGCTCGTGCTGATAAACCGTCTCTCTGAGTTTTATCTTTTACATTTTGAGTGTTGATGCTTTTAGGTGGCGCTTTCTCTCTGCAGTCCCCACAGGCTCCGTCACTCTGGTCTCCTGCCCTTGCTAACACTCACTCTGAAGTCTGGGGCCAGCCCCAGTGGTCACCTCAGTCCCTCAACCCCGCCGAGACAGGGGCCCATCGCCAGCCTGGCTCTGAAGCCCAGCTTTGCTGCTGTACACTCCCCCGACCCCCTCACAGTCACAGCACCTCTCGCTGCCAGCCTTCCCACACGCTCTGGACATCTGGCCTCGCTGCCTCTGCTGGCCTGGTCCTTCCCACAATGCCTTTCTGCTTTCTCGAGTGAGCCGGGCCGTTGCTCCTGTCTGTCTCAGTGTAGAGCTCGCCTTTGTCCTACAGTGGCCCCTAACCTAGCCACTGCTGGAGGTCAGCGTCCGTGTCCACTCGGCCTGGCCCTAGAGGCCTCAGGACGAGCCTCAGTCAAGCCTTGGCAGAGGCCCACAGAGGAAGGGTGAGGGTCCCACAGCCCAAGGGCCCTGCCAGTGCCAGCAGCCACCTTGTCCAGGGTTGGCATTGGGGGGCCTCCAAGGAGGTCCCGGGAGGCGGTGGGAGCCTTCGCCCAGGCACGCAGCACTTTGCATTGGCTACGCCATGTGTGCGCTGCCCAGGACTGTGGGCAGAGGAGGGTCGACGGGTGTCCTTCCCAGGGAGCCCGCCAGCCAGGTGCTCGTTCTCGAGGCAGCACAGCATGGACTCAGACCCAGCTCCGAGCCAGCCTGCCTGGCCCGGCCCCTTGCCCACAGGGTGACGTCACTTCTCTGGCTCTCAGGCTTTTCATCTGTGAAATGAGAATAGCAACAGTGCCAGCCTCCCTCGCAAGAGTGCCCTGAGGATCGAAGAGGGAAACACATCTACAGTGCTTAAAACAGCACCAGCATTCAGAGAGTGCTCAAATTCTTATTACTATCCGTTTTGCAAGTGTTCCTAACCCAGGGTCACACAGCTGGAAGGTAAAAAATGAAACGAGCTGTCTCAAGGTAGGTCCAATTGGCAGGAGGGAAAAAGCAAGGAAGGACCAAAGTAGAGTAGGAAGACTTCAGAGAGGAGGCGATGCCAGAACAGGGTTTTGAAGAATGAATAGGAGTTTGCCAGTAAGTCCAAAGGCAAAGTCGAGTGATCTACTGGGAAGGGAGGGGGGTTACTTAAGATTGGCCTTTTATCTGTTCATTTCTTTACTCAGCAGCCTTTACCAAACACTTTTCTGTGGGGTGCCAGGGATACAAGGAGCACCCTGCCCTGCCAGGTGGAGGAGAAGGCAGATGGAGCTGATGCAGGGTGGTCAGGGCTGTGGTGGGGCTGCCCAGGGTAGGAGGGACACACACTGCCTGCTTCCAGCTGCTCTCTGCCCTTAAGAACTGTCCTGGCTCCTCGGCCGACCCCACATCACATGGGCCAGCAAGGAGTCCCACTGCAAGGAGGGAAACAGGCAGACTGTGGCAGAGCCAGGGGTCTGCTCAGGGGCGGAGCTCCACTCTCACCCACGGGTGTTTGTACGCTCATGTTTCCCATCATAAAATGTAAGCGTGTTGGCCAGGGGACACTGTGCACGGGGCATCACCAGGGCTGTCTTGGCATGCGTGTGTTGCTGAGGGTCCCTGAGGGTATCTGTCCCTGTGTCTGCCTCCCCTTTCTGTGTCATCTCTGCTCCTCCCACCCCCGTCTGTCTGTCTGTCCTCCTCTCTTGGTCTCTCCGTCCCCCTCTGTTTGCCCCTGGTCTCCTTGCTTGTCTCACCCCAGCTCCCTGTCCTGGCCTCTCCCCGGGCCCCTGCCTGTGTGAACCAGGGCAGGGCTGAGGAGGGGGCTGCAGCCTGGCTCCCACCCCTCTAGAGCTGGTCAGCCCAGCGTAGGCACCTCGCTCTGCATGGCCAGGGCTGGCACAGCCGGGCCGCCAGGCTGAGGCGGGAGGCAGGACCAGGCGCCTGGGCCGCCGGTTTGGGCCTGCCTTGCTCGCTGCAATATTGATGGGCCGTCAGGATGGCCCCGATTCCTGCGCTTTCAGTTAAAAGGTTTCTGTTGTGGTAGCTTATGCAGTTGCTCTGTTGCTATGGAAACGTGACATCAAAATGACGTTTCCCGTTTAAAAGCTTTTAACTAAATTCCTGCCTGTCAGATGTAGGCCCCATTTTGAGCACAGAGCTGCCTTCCAGGAGCAGGGCTCCCTCCCGCCCATGGTGCACAGGCCGCTGCGGCCTCGCCTGAGTGCGCCCCTTTAACCCCGCAGGTGCCTCCAGCATGGCAGCGGCCGAAGTGCCCGGCTACCTTGTGTCTCCTCAGACGGAGAAGCACCGGCGGGCCCGCAACTGGACCGACGCTGAGATGCGCGGCCTCATGCTCGTCTGGGAGGAGTTCTTCGACGAGCTGAAGCAGACCAAGCGCAACGCCAAGGTGTACGAGAAGATGGCCAGCAAGCTGCTCGAGATGACCGGCGAGCGCCGGCTGGGCGAGGAGATCAAGATCAAGATCACCAACATGACCTTCCAGTACAGGTAGGCCACCGCGGCGTGCCGACTCTGCACGAGGCCTCGGGTCCCTGAGTCCCGCCCCAGGACCGCTGGGCCAGCCCGTGCGCACAGCCGAGCCCAGGCTGCTGGGCACTGCTCCTGGCCTCCTCAGAACCAAGTCAGGAAGAGTGTGGGGTCCCCACCAGGCTGGCCGACATATGGGTCCCTCTGGCTTTGTGGGGGTGGAGCCCCACCGGGTGAGACAGAGCCTAGAGAAACCATTGATGCAGCCTCCCAATGGGGAGGTGGGGAAACTGAGACCCAGCAAGGGCAGGGCTGGGACTGATGAGGCTTTCCTGGGCCTTGGCCAGGGCTGCGCCAAGGACACCTTTGGCACCGTCCCCTAGGCCTCCACAGGTGGCTCCTATTTGGCTTACATACCCCCCTACCCCAGCCAGGAGACCACAGGCCACCAGCCCAGGCTCGACTCTGCTCAGCAGGGGGGCAGGTGCTGCTACACAGGCAGGGAAACTGAGGCCGGAGGTGAGAAGGAGGCTCAGCTCCCAGGCCTGAGTCCTGCCTGGTCCTGACACGCTGTCATTCTCACATCCACTGAGCTCAGCTGTCAACTGTGAGCACAGCACAGCACTGACCTCAGCGTAGGGGAGAGGGGCGTGCAAGGCTGATGTGGAACCCTGAGTGCCCAGGGGGTCCTGCTTGTGGGAGGAGCCTTGTCTGTGGACAGAAGTGGTGGGGACCCAGGCCTGGCTCCACCTCTACATCTGCCCTACCCCATGGTGGGCCCTCTGCCCCAGCCACTGAGAGGAGCTTCTAGTCAGGGCCAAAGACAGGACCCCAAGGCAGGGGCAGCTCTGACATCCAGGGAAGGAGGCAAGTATGGCCCCACATGCCCAGCTCCTGGGTACATGGGGCCCAGGCCTATCTGCAGAGGGTCACAGGCAGGGTGAAGGTCATGGATGGGCCAGGGTCTTGCTGGGGTGAAGGTCAATCAGGAGCTAGGAGCTGTCGGGGGGAACGTGGTGCTGAGAACGTGGTGCCCCCAGTGGTGCTGTGGGCGGCCGGGCAGGGCTTGGCCTGGGGCTGCCCCCAAGAGCTTCAGTCTTCAGGCTTTCAGCTGGGCACTGATCCTCCCGGGCCTCCTGGTGGCCGCTGAGGGCAGGGAGTGGATGTGTTACCAGGGCTGGGTACAGACGGGACCCTGCAGGTTTGCCTCAGGCACTTAGAGCCACACTCTGTGGGTGAGAGGATCCCCACCACCACCAATCAGTAAGGGGACGACTCCCTACCCTGCCTGGCCTGCGGCCTCCGGCCCACCTGGAGCCTGGAGATGGCAGAGGCTCCGCAGGGCCCTTCACAACTGAAAGGCTGTCTTCAGTTGCATCAACTTAACTTTTTTTGGCCCTTAAGGAGCAGGTCCAGAGGCAGGCCCTATCCAAAGGCCCATTTCTGACCCGCGGCCCCAGCCCCTGCCAGATCCAGGGACCGGAAGCAAGGCAGCTGCCCCAGGTCTGAAGGCATCAGAGTCACTTAGCGTAAATGCTGTTAAATTCCAGCTGCCAGCTCACAGTGCCAGGGCTGAGCTGTCTGCGAGGTGAGCGCGACCCTCTGGCCCCCGTTCACACGGCACGTCCCTCAGTGCCTGGTGCGGAGGGGTTGCAGAGGCGATCCTGGCCATTTGACCAGCCTCCCGTCTGACTCAGTAATTCATGGGCTCTGATTGGTGTCTGGCCAGGTTATTTATTATTTATCCTGAAAGCCTTCTTCAGAGTCCCAGGGGAGGGATTCTGTTCCATTCCTGGAGGCGGGGGGTGTGGGCCAAGGAGGCCACAGGAGATGAGGGTGCAGCAGAGGCAGGGCCTGGGCCCTCCAGGAGGCCCCACTCCAGCCGCTGCAGGCTGCGTGCGTGTACAGCCCTCACAGTTTATGGAGCACGCGCCCACCACGGCGCCTCACAGCTCCCATTCACCAAGGGGTAAACTGAGGCCCAGAGCAGGAGAGGGACTTGCACAAGACTGCATGACACTGTGACTTGCTGACAAATTCTTTATCTATCTGCCCTCAGAGAGCTCCCCCCCAGCAGAGGCTTTTCTTATTTGCTCATGATAGTTCTTTGTTCATTAAGACTGTCAGGCTAAGGAAGCCTGAGGGGGCGGCTGGGTTCCGTGGAGCGTGGTTTGTTGGAAGGGGCCTCCTGCACCAGGAACAGACCTTTCCTCATTTCTCTGAGCAGCGGGCCGGCTTGAATGGGGCAGAACAAGAGCTGGGGGCCTCTGGAGGGGCTGGGGGGGAGCCCGGGGTGGGGGCTGGGTGTGGGGCCGCCAGCGCAGCCTTTTGCCCCCTGCACCCAGCATCCGCGCAGCCCTCCAGGGTGGTGGACAGTGGCGCGGCCGGGAAGACGAGCAGTCGTGCGCTTCCGGGTGTGACCTTTCCTTTGCTTTCTGCTGAGGACCCTCCACTTGGTGGATGTTGCTCCCAAAGCCACCTGCTGCCATGACTGGCCTCTGCTTGCTGCCCTGAGCTGCAGACACCCTCACAGTCCACTTGTGCCTGTTTGCTGGGGGCAGTTCATTCACATGGCCAGCTCGTTATTTCCACTGACCAGAGTGACCAGTGGCCATGCCCTACAGAGAATGTCGGGAGACAGGAGCCATCTGGCCACAGGGCACTCTGTGGCTCGAAGGCCTCCCTACATTGGGAGGAGCATAGGGCAGGAAGGTGGGGGTCCACAGGCTGAGGCTGGGGTCCTGCGGAGCGCTGGGCTTCAGGAGGCACTGGGTCTGATGGGGCGGAGAGCCCCTCCTCATCCCCTCTTGTCACTTCTTTCCTGGCCTGACCGGGTTGCCTGGTTCTCCTGCAGTCCTCTCTCCCCGTCCTCCACCTCAAGAGGGCCTGCCGGGCCTGTCTGTGGGGGAGGCAGGACACAGGGCCTGGGAGGGGCTTGGGCCCAAGGTGCACAGAGCTGAGCTGTGCCTGGGGTCTGAGTGGGGATGGGGGTGTCAGGCAGTGTAGGAGGGGCCCTGTCAGGCCCAGCCCTACTGCTCCTGGTACCTTCAGCCAACAATGATATGTGGACAGCTTGCTGTTTGCAGGCTCTCCAGAGGCACCAGGCACTGTCTTATTAAATCCTCCCTAAGCTGTGTGGGGAGCTGGCTTCCATCATCCCCATTTTACTGATGTGAAAATGGAGGCTCAGAGAGGTTAATGAGGAACCTGTCCAAAGTCACACAGCAAAGTGGTGGAGACGAGTCACAGACTCAGATCTGTCGGACACTGAGTCCTGAGCGGTTCTCTCTCCCAAGGCATCCGCTGTAGAAAAAGAAGTTTATTATATTACAGTATTCTATGTTTGTATTATATTACATATTTTATTAAGTTGCGGTATTATATGCCTATGTTTGTATTGTATTATACATTTTACTATATTACGATATTTTATTATTTCTGGCTAGCTTACTTAAAAGCAGTATTTGTTCATTGCAGGGAGTTTAGATACTACAGAGAAACCATGGGAATCAGCCCAAGGTCCCTGCACTTACAGATCACCTTGTTCACATCCGGGGCATGTGCTTCCTTTCCAACATCCAAGGCGGAATAGGTCCCGAGCCTGACTTCTTTCTAAGTCCAATGTCACCTTGGCCCTGGAACCTGGCCAGTTTTTCTGGGGAGGCCTGTCTGGCCAAGAGTGGCTCCCGCCTGTGCCACGTGGCTCCCCTGGGTCCCGGAGCCCTGAGTGTCCCTCGCCGAGGGCCCGGCGGGACAGGGCCAGGGCGGCTGTGTTTCTCACCCTTGGCTCTTGTGTCTCTCGTTTCAGGAAATTAAAATGCATGACAGATAGCGAGTCTGTCCCGCCAGACTGGCCCTATTACCTAGCCATTGATAGGATTCTGGCCAAGGTCCCCGAGTCCTGTGATGGCAAACTGCCGGACAGCCAGCAGCCGGGGCCCTCCACGTCCCAGACCGAGGCATCCCTGTCGCCGTCTGCTAAGTCCACCCCTCTGTACTTACCGTATAACCAGTGCTCCTACGAAGGCCGCTTCCAGGACGATCGCTCCGACAGCTCCTCCAGCTTACTGTCCCTTAAGTTCAGGTAGCGTGCGCTCTTCCTTCTCCTGCCCCACACACCAGCGGGGCCAGGAGCCTGGCGTCCAGAGAAGGGGCTGCGAGCGGCGAGGGGCAGCACTGTCGTGGCGGTGGCATTCTCTGCCATCCCAGGCTGGCTGCAAAGGGTGAGGCGGTGTATGAACATCTCCAGGTACAGGGAGGCCTCAGGCCAGAGAGGACTCAGACGAGGAGGCCTCAGACCAGGGGGGGGTCTCAGACCAGGGGGGCTTCAGACCAGGGAGGCCTCAGACCAAAGGGGCCACAGACAGGGAGGCCTCAGACCAAAGGGGCCATAGAACAGGGGGGCCTCAGATGGGGAGGCCTCAGACCAGAGGGCTCAGACCAGGGGGACCACAGACCAGGGGGGCCACAGACCAGGGGACCTCAGACGGGGAGGCCTCCGATGGGGAGGACTCAGACCCGGGAGACCTCAGACCAGGGGTTCTCAGATGGGGAGGCCTCAGACGGGGAGGCC
>NC_060269.1:153074998-153075192 GCF_021613505.1 Equus quagga | reverse complement strand
GGTTCTCAGATGGGGAGGCCTCAGACGGGGAGGCCTCAGACCAGGGGGCCTCAGATGGGGAGGCCTCAGACAGGAAGGCCTCAGACCAGGGGGCCTCAGACCAGGGGGCTTCAGATGGGGAAGCCTCAGACGGGGAGGACTCAGACCAGGGGGATTCACACCAGGGGGCCTCAGATGGGGAGGACTCAGACGGG
>NC_060269.1:153041849-153074988 GCF_021613505.1 Equus quagga | reverse complement strand
GGACCTCAGATGGGGAAGCCTCAGACGGGGAGGACTCAGACCAGGGGGGACTCAGACGGGGAGGACTCAGACCAGGGGGCCTTCAAACCAGGGAAGCCTCAGATGGGGAAGCCTCAGCCCAGTGGTGCCTCACATGGGGAGGCCTCAGACTGGAAGGCAGTCTGTTATGAAGCGTGGGCTGTCATGTGCACAGACCGGGTCTGTCTCCTGGCTCCATCGCCTTTTTAGCTGTGTGGAAAGTCCTTGACCTCTCTGGGCCTCAGTCTCCCTCTGTAACATGGGGATCAATGGGTACCTTCTCCGAGGATGGCTGGGAGTGTCAGGAGAGAGCAGACTCAGCACACACCCCGCGTGTGGAGGGAGGCCAATCGCCATGCCCCATGTGCCCTCCCGGCCTGCCCCTCAGCTTCTGGCTTCCAGGCTCCCCTTCACCCCAAGTAGACCCTGCCCTTGCTGGGCCGGCTGGTCCTCAGCACAGGGAGGAGGTGCTGGGCTGAGCCTCCAGAGTGTCCTCGGAACCTGGTTGGAGTGGGCGTGCCCATCCCCTCTGCTGTCCATCATATGCTTCCAGCGGGGCCTGCTCTGGCCATATCACCCTGCCCTCTAGATGCCCACAGACAGACGTGCAGGAGCCACACCCCTCTGGTGTGCAGGTCAGGGGAGCCAGAGGAGAGGACATTTGGGTTGGGCTTTCAAAGGTGAATAGGAGCTGGCCAGTTGGGGAAGAGAACAAGAAGAGTGGATTTGAGTCTTGGCCCTGCCTTTCCCCAGAGCCCCTGTCTTCAAGTCTGTCATACAGAGGTGAGGTGAGGAAGGCATATCTGGGGCTTGGGGTGGGAGCAGGGAGGGTCCCTCCAATTCTGACACCTCCAGTGTCAGGGGCTGCTGCTCGGTTTGTCCAGCACCCCTTCCCTGCAGAGATTTCTCAGCGAAGACCCCAGACAAGAATGCCTTTGCTGCCTGCCAGATGGAATTAGCAGGGAAACCTGAGGTCTGTGGCCAGTTGTTTCCATGGGTTGAACCCAGTTCCCAGACTCACAGCGGCCCCAGGCATTGCACAGGGCCCGGCACATGGGGACTGCTGTCCCGCCCTGACGTTGGCTAGGTCCCTGCTCTGCTCAGAAGCACAGGGCCTGGGTCAGGGGGTGGATAGCGCCTTGGAGTCTGGTGGGATTTGGCAGCTCCCTGCACACCAGTGGGGGCCAGTTAGACCAGGGATGCCCAGCACCCCCTAGCAGAGAGCCAGAGGACAGCCACTGGCCTGTGCTGCCTTCACCTCCCTGCCCCCCGGAGGTTCCGTTCCCGGGGAGGTGGCCCAGGCCTCTACGGGCCCCTCCCTGCTGTAGGCACCTGTGTTCCTGGCGTCCCCACCCCCACAGCATGCTGGTCCCATTCGAGGCCGCCAAGCTGAAGGGGGCCCGGGACCCAGGCCCTTCCTCCTGGGCCTCAGTTTCCACATCTGCCCAAGGCTGGCTGAGACTGGTGGTCTCCAGCTTCCCGGGAGAAGCCACACTGCCCAGCACCCCTCCCACCCAGGCTTCCTCATCTTCCCTGGGGGGCTCTCCCCACTCCTGAGCCCCTCACTGGGCCTGTGCCCCCTGCCCACCCAGCTTAGTGGGTTTGGGGGTGCTCTCATGCAGGGTGAACCCCGCCCCTCCAGACCATAGAGGTTTGGATTGCCCTGTGACCCAGTCATTGGGTCACCTGCAAGTCCCAAAGGACAGCAGAACTTGTGGCCCCATTGTCCTCTCACTGTCAGGGGACGTGGGTGCATGGATGACAAGGCCCTGAGCAAGTGGCCTCAGTCCCCAGGGCCTCAGTTTCTCATTTGTCCAATATGGTGGTCAGGAGGGTCAGGCAGGGCCCCCGGCCGGGCTCTGTGGCCAGCCACCCACACGCCGGCGCTGTGCTTCCAGGTCGGACGAGCGGCCCGTGAAGAAGCGCAAGGTACAGAGCAGCCACTTCCAGAAGAAGAAGCTGCGACTGCTGGAGGCCATGCTGGAGGAGCAGCGCAAGCTGAGCCGCGCCATGGAGGAGACGTGCCGCGAGGTGCGCCGCGTGCTGGACCAGCAGAACATCCTGCAGGTGCAGAGCCTGCAGCTGCAGGAGCGCATGATGAGCCTGCTCGAGAAGATCATCGCCAAGTCCAATGTCTAGGCCGCTGGGCGGGCAGCCAGGGCCCGGGCTCACTGGGGACGTGACTCAGGCC
The DNA here is from genome assembly GCF_021613505.1 of Equus quagga. Lineage (NCBI taxonomy): Eukaryota > Metazoa > Chordata > Mammalia > Perissodactyla > Equidae > Equus > Equus quagga. The sequence goes on along the minus strand of NC_060269.1, from coordinate 153,072,779 downwards.
TGCCTGGGCCTAGCTCGGCACGCTGGTCCAGCCCAGGCCTGGCGGGGTCCCAGAGAAGGGACGGCCTCCATCCTGGCCCCCGGGGGGCTGCTCCTGAATCAGGACTTCCAAGGGGCTTTTTGAGGACCCCAGGCCTTGGGAGACCACAAGGCCGCAGTCTCCAGCATTAAAGCCTTCCTCGGACACAAGGCCGTGGACTCCAGGGTCGCTGAAGGGTGATTCCCCAGTAGGAATGTCCTGGAATCTGCTCTCCAACATAGTCACAATCAATGATACTTGAAACAGCTTTTGATATTAAATATGTAATTTTTCATTACTTCCTGGAAGCAGAGTTCACTTTTACTGGCTAGGAGGGGGTGTCCCAGTTGGGCTATTCCAGAAACGGAAGTAGGTGGAAATAGCTTAGTAGCAGGTTTGTGCCCATAAGGAAGTCTCTCCCCAGGGGGAGACGGTTGTTTTCTCCCTCGCCAGGGTCTCCCACGTCCGCCCTAAGGTAGCCTCCAGCGCAGAGCAAACCCCAGAGAGCGCCCTGCCCTCCAGGGGCCTTCTGTTCATGTGCCTGGAGCATTGGGTGTTCGACTGCCTCCCTGGTACCGCCCCGAGTACAGCAGTGGCTCCTGGTCGACTTCCTGACTGAAGACACGGTAGGGATGAGACAAAGGCCTGCCTCGCGGGCTTACACCCCAGCAAAGGAGACAAACAAGGGAAATCACAGCAGGTTGTGGTAGGTGCTGGAAGGCAAGGGCCGACCTTAAGGATGAAGAGGGGCTGGGCACCGCCAGCGGAAGCCCCCGGAGCAGCACAGCACACGGCCAGGCGATGGAGGGCCGGCTCCCCAAGCCCGTGGGGAGGGCTTCAGCCAGGAAGCTTCTGGCTGCCATACTCTGGATCTGGATCTGGATTCGCGGGGTCGGAGGAGCTGGGACGGGGGCGGCCAGAGCTGCAAGAGCAAGCCCACCGCACTGCCTCTGCCCCTTCGCCAGCAGGAAAACCTTGCCAGAAGCTCCACTGAATTCCTCCTAAGTCTCATTGGCTCCTTGGGCTCTTGGTCACTGGCTGCAAAGGAGGCTGGACACAGGAGTGTCTGATTCTCCCCTGGGACTGTCAAGTTGCTGCCCACACAGCAGGGTCCTAAGGTGACATGATGGGTGGGTAAGTGGCGGGTGATGTGGTTTGACTTATGGTCTAGAGAGGCTCCCTCTGGCTACGGCTGGACAGACTGTTGCAGGGGAGTGGAAGCTGGGATCCTGCCAGGAGGCTGCCATGGTTCGGTCATCCTGCTGTGACAGCCACCAGCTCATCTGACCCTCCAGTGGCCCTTGAGGTCAGCCGGGCAGTAACTGGGCTCTGCCAGGTGTCTAACCACGCAGGGTCGCCCAGGTGGTCACCCAGATGGTGACTAGGCCAGCCCTAGGCCTGTCTGCGGGGAGAGAGAGGCTGGGTGTTCTGTGGGGCCAGAGGGCAGGCAGGACGCCCCTCCTGAGCCGCCTCAGAGATCTCCCCAGAGCACGTGCTGTGGACTCGAGTCATTTTGCTTTGGGACTGAAGGCAGTGGTGTGTCTGGTGAATGTTTAACTGGCTCTGCAGTGGTGGGATGGAGCCCTAAAGTGTAAACCTGCCAATTTCTGTGGTGTAAATATTCTCACCAAAGCCAGTTTCAGCCACCAACATGACGTCACGGAACCCGTAGTTGGGAAGAGATGCGCACAACCGGCTCGAGCGCCCACTGCGAAGGTGCAGGACCTGGAGGCCTCTCGTGCTGAAGCCCTGGGCTGAGGGCTCACCCTGGCTCATTTCTAGCTCAGCTGCCCATCTGCCTCTTAGACAAGATGCCGCCACAAGAACTCACTTCTTTAACAAACCCTGGGCCCTGCTGGGCCGGGCCTGAGCAGGTGCTGGACGGAACCCCGACCATGCGTGCAACCTGTCAGGGCGGCCACGCCCCGAAGCTCCCCCAGGAGGTGACCAAATGAGGCTGTAAGTTATGGAACAGGGTCTTCAGCTCAAACGTCTTTGCGCTCCTAGAATCACGGCGATGACGTGTTAGTGTTTCAGGAACTGCGCGGCGTCACATACAATGTATCTTCTAGCACATTTGCATTTGTAGTTAGAGGTCATTTGGTCGATTTTCTTCTCCCTGCTCTCTTCGTCAGAGTCTGGGATCGACTCAGTGTCTGCGTCGGTGGGTGACTTGGCACCGCCCGTGCCCTTGCTTGGGGTGGACAGACTCATTCACCGTCAGGGGGAACTCAGCGTAGAACCGCCTGGATCGCGCCCTTCATAAACAGTGTGCTGGCAACGACTTTCTGTTTTCTTCTGTAGTTATTGGTCAATTAAGGAGGAAAAAGCGACTATTTCAGTAAATGTCAAGATATTTGATAAGATTCAGCAAAACAACATGCTAACACCGAAAACCAAAATCAGGAGCCAGACACATGCTCAATGTCACCATTACTATTTAACGTTGTTTTGACCTTTATAGCTAACGCATTAAGACAGATGACGTACGCAGAATAAGAGATGAAACGAAGAAATGAAAATTACCTTTATTTTCGGATAATATTTTTGTATACCCAGAAAACCAACTATACAAAAGATCAAGAGTTCTTTAAACCTGTTAAATATGAGAATGGAAAAATATTCCATTCACAGTTATGATTTAAAACTGTAGAATATGTAGGAGTGACTTTAACCAGAAAGCTGTAGGATCTCTGTGAAGAAGACTATTCAGTTTTATTGAAAAATCTAAAATGATACCTGATCATGTGGAGAAATTTAGCATACTCCTAAAAGCACCAAAATAAAGTAAAATGTCATCGTTTTATTAATGTAATTCCAACTATACTCTCTGTAACGTGTTTTTTGTATGTTTTGAAATGGTCGAAATTATTTTTAAATTCGTATGAAAAGGAATGGGGCAAAAGGTCCGAGGCCAGTAAACGCAGGCAGACACCTCAGCCTCCTGAAGCATGGGGGCTGCAGAATGAAACCCGGACCTGCCATTTCATCCTCGTGAGATTGGTGTGCCCTCTGTCGGTATGGAAGTTGGGAAGGTCAGGAAACAGAAACTCAGGCACTGCTGGTGGGAGCGTAAACTGGCACATCCATCTCGAGGGACAGTTTGGCATTATCTTGTAAAGCTGAAGAAACACACGCTCCAGCTCAGCTCTCCATTTCTACGTGTGCCCCCTCCAGGGTAGCAGATCTCAGACTGTGGTCTCAGGACCCTGTTACAATCCTAAAATTATTGAAGATGCCAAAGAGCTTTTGTTTGTGTGGGTTCTAACTACCAGTATTAGTACCTGTTAGATTACCTTATTAGAACTGAAACCTGTTTTAAAAAATATTTATTCATTTCAAAATAAAACACCCATTACCTGTTAACGTGAATAACAATTGCATGAAAAATATGTTTTCCAAAACAAAATGTTGTGGCGAGGAGAGGGGCATTGTGTTACATTTCCTCAGTCTCTGGTGTCAGAGAAGTCGGCCGGGCTCCCATCGCTGCTCCTGCACTCAGTCTGCTGTTGGATGTTGTTTGGCTGTAGATCATGAGCGTCTTCGGAAATCCAGCTCCCGTGGGTTTGTATTTGGAAAAGAAAGGAATATTTTAATAACATCTGCAGATCGTTGTGGACGTTCTTCCTCGATACTGCACAGAAATTTGACAAATAGTGGTTCCTTAAAGGGTAGTTGCAACGTGGACTCTGAAACCACATCAGTGAGCTTTCGCTTCTGTGTCTCCTTAGCATCGCTGGTCCATCTTGCACTTCAGTGCATCTTTATCCACGCGTGCTTTTGTAACAGCACACGCTGGGCATTTGGAAAATCTTGTTCACTGAGTTACGCAGGTCTTCCAAATAGCGCAGTTCATTAAACAGTACCGAAAACCCACCGTTGTGCATATCACAATCAATCTCGGCAGCAAAGTCTACTTTGAGAAGTGGTGAAGCTCATGGTGGCGGATGCAAGCTTTTCAAAATTACAGTTTGTGCAGGAAACCTTGAATTTTATGATTGGTCACAAATATCATCAGTTGTTTTCCTTGAAGGGACAGGCTCGCTTTGTTCATTTTCAAGAAAATGTCTGCCAGGTACCCAAGTCTGAATAACTGGAATGTCTGTCAGTCCTTCTTTCAAGTAAAAATTGTGTTCCATTAAAAAAAATGTTTTATATCTATTTCAGCTGGCTACTCAAACAATTGTACACATGCTTCTCCTCAAACAACCGCCATACATGGGGATGGAACAGAAGTACTCTATGTCACTTTCCATTTTATCACAATATATTAAAAAGACATGTACTCATGGGCCAAGATTTAATCAAATTAATCATTGTTACTGCTTTGTCAAGGACGTTCTTAAACAAAGCTGGCATTTTTGCTGCAAGTCTGTGGTGGAGAGGACGCAGGACACTACCACAACCATCGCCAGCACTCGGAACACCACAGAGATCCACACGTGGAGTGGGGCTTATGGGGGAGAGGGCTACGTGCAGTCCCAGCCCGGCTTGGTCTCACGTGGGCCCAGTGGGCCCCTGCACCCGTCCTGAGGTTACCTACTCAGTTTCTGAAGCTATAATTGGGCCAAAGAACTGGCCCAATCCCTCACTTGGCCCCTGGAACTGCCCCACCTTCCAAGATAAAAGCCTTGAAAACTGCAGGATTGTGGATTCCTGGCACATCTCAGTTTGGCTTGTGCAAGACAGATGGGTCTTTGAAAACAAAGGTGATCCCTATCAGCTCAGCCCAGTGGGGATGCCATTTGCAGCCACTGTCCCATATGAGGTTTAGGAACTGGAGCAAATCAACACCCCTGCAACCATACACAGCACACCACCTGGCACTTCTCTCTGTCCTGTGAGCAGAGAACACCGACGACACTTGGTTGTGCCCTGCAGGGCACTAGCTAACTTCAGTGCTTTCCTTCAAGGCTCTTCAGCAACTTGCTCTACACCACTGTTTGTTCCCAGGGACCCGCATCATCTCATCATCCATGAGAGCCACGTTTATCCACACGGTAATGCCATCACGTCGTCAGACCAGGGGAACAGGACGGAGCAGGTCCACCGGGCCGTGTGGTGAAACAGACATGCCCATAGGGAAAGGAGGAAGGAGAGAACCCATGAGAATCAGGGGCCTGTGCCTGGGGCACTTGTGGGGCATCAGTGGCCTGGGCCATGTCAGGAGGGCCCTTCAGAGTGAGGGCCGCTCCCTAGGACCAGGTGGCCAGGCATGCCGAGTCTCTGTGGACTTGGGCAGTGGCATACACCTTGTTAGACCTTGTCGGGATGTTTTCCTGACCACAGCTGAGATTGAGCCAGAGCAAGAGGAGACTGCACTGCCCGGCTGCTCGGCCCTGGTGAGTCGGGGCGCTCATGGTGCTGGCCAGGCTGGCGGACTGTGGTGCCTGGGTCTTTGACTGCCTGTCCTGGGAGATCACAGAAGAGGCCCTGCAGTTTGGGAACTGGGCCGCACCATCCTTGGCTGGTGACTGTTCTTTGGAAAAGAGCTTTCGGCGAGTGTACCTCTAAACCTGAGTCTCTGACCCTCGGAGAGACCCTGGGAGCTATGGCTGTTCTCCAACGGCTCCTTTCAGCTTAACCCAGCAGGGTGTGTTACGTGGTCTGCAGGGAAGAACAGCTGGCACAGGTGTCTCCCCCACCCAGCTTTTCTGACCTGTGTACGTGTGGCTCTGAACCTGCTGTTTAGTTTTCACGCTATACCTCTGAGTTTGCTCCTTGTTAATACAGACGGAATGCCCTCCTCCTTTTCAATGTCAGAATCATGTTCTGTGTGGCGGCAGCAGCACAGTGTCATGGGTCCCCTACTGATGGATAGATTGTTCCAGGCTTTCTCTAAACAATGGTGCAGTGATAGCCCCACGTGAACTGTGATACCAGCCAGTACTTTTTTTTTTAGTCAGACAAAATAGTTGTTAACTCTAGTGGAGAGAAAAAGTTGTATAGAAGGGGAAAGCTCATCATATTATGCTCCATAGCTCACATGTGAGGGAGGGGTCCCAATTTACGTGTTCCCATGCAGATCTGTCGTCACGGCACTGTTCGTGGAAAAGGCTCTCCTTTCACTGTTGAATGGTTTTGGAATCTTTCTCTAAAATCAATTGCCCCAAAGTGTGTCCAGAGTCTGTATTTTGTCCACTGATGTCTATCCTTACATCAACACTATACCGTCTTGATTACTGTGAGTTTGAGATCTGGTATAATAAACCTTTCGACTGCGTTATTCTTTTTATAAATGGTTTTCAGTGTTCTAAATCTTTGGTGTTTCTACATTTTTTTTATTGTGATAAAATACATATAACACAAATCCACTGTTTTAACCATTTTTAATTGTCTAGTTCGGTGGCATTAAGTACATTCACATTGTTGTGAAACCATCACCACCATCCATCTCCAGAACTTTGTCATCTTCCCAAACTGAAACTTGGTGCACATTAAACAACTACTGTCCATTCCCCCAACCCCACCCCCAGCCCCTGGTAACCCCCAATCTACTTTCTGTCTCTGCAGATGTGACCACTCTAGGACCTCATACAAGTGGAATCATACGGTATTTGTCCTTTTGTGACTGGCTTATTTCACTGAGCATGATGTCTTCAAGGTTCATCTAAGTTATTAGCATGTGTCAGAATTTCCTTCCTTTTTAGGGCTGAATAATATTCCATTGCATGTATCTATCATATTTTGCTTATCCATCCATTGATGGACACTTGGGTTGCCCCCTCCTTTTGCTTATTGTGAATAATGCTGCTATGGACATTGATGTACAAATGTCTGTTCAAGTCCCTGCTTTTAGTTCTTTTGGGTATACACCCAGAAGTGGAATTGCTGGATCGTAAGGTAATTCTATGTGTAATTTTTTTAGGAACTGCTAGCAAGTATTTTTGTATGATAAATACCTACATGCAGAATTGCAGGATCAAAAGGATAGGTATTGTCAAAATGCCTTCCTGAGATGTTATTTAAACTATCTCAGATCCTAAAAAAGATGAAAAGGCCCCAGTTAATGTATGAACCAATCAAAGCCTTAATACCAACCTGATTTTTTTAAAGTACAAAACAAAAATAAATTTCCAAATAAAATATTCGCAAATGTAAGACACCATGACCAAGTAGGGCTTCTTTCAGAAAGCAAGGGCCCTCACTGTCAGAGGACCACCAGCATAACTCACCAAATCAGAGGGGGAGCCGTCAGATTATGTCCTCAGAAGGGTCCTCTGTTTGAGTTACGCAACTCTTCCCCTTAAAGGCTCCTGGTATAATAGGAATTGCAGGGAAAGGGACAAAGATTATTTACCCACCCCAAACAGGAAATGTCGTGCTCAATGGCAAAATGTGACAGGCAAGTCCAGTAAAACTGGGATGTGGTGGGACTCCTGCTGTCACTGTTGGTCAGCATTGTTGTGCTCGGCTCAACCAAGGACAAAGTAATGCATGTAAATATTGGAGAAGGAGATGCAACAAGTGTCTCTATTTGCCACTGACATGATCATAGAACCAGGAAATCTAAAAGTTTAAAAAAATCTACTAGAGCGACATCAGCATCATGGTGGAGTGAGCTGTTCCCGTAGTCTCTCCAAACAGACCTTCATTAACCAACAGAGGATTCCCTACAAAGCACAAGAGGACATCTGAGAGATCCATGCAGCCATACATCTGAAGATGGGGCTACTGGGTCCCTAGGAAGCAGTGGAAGGAGGTGAGCAGATCCCTTTCCCCCACCCCCCAGCAGCAGCAATCTAGGTTGTGGGCCCTCACGCAGAGCCAGCACATGACTGTAAGAGGAGGTGGGGAGCAGGCAGGCCTGTGCACAAATGCTTTCACTTTCAGAGTTGCAGCTTGGCTCGTGGGAGTGCTCCACACTGAGGGGCATGGCTCAGTCACCATGTGGGTACCCCCACCAAGGGCAGCAGCCCAGGCGAATGGCCTGTGAGTGCAGAGTGGCCTGTGCACGTGAAAGAAAGTGCCCCTTCCACCCGCCTAGCACACCAGCTTGGCCAGTCCCCAGTCATGGCAGTGGTTCTGCACCAGAGCACCGGCATGTGCATGTGTGACTCACCAAGTGGCTGCAGCCAGCAGGCAAATGCAGAGAAAACCTATTGCACAATGTCCAGCAGACACAGCAGGTTCAGAAAACACAGCTCCTGCCCCTCCCCCAACCCCCGCCAGTGGTGGCAGGTGGAATCTGCAACCTGACACTACTACTATGTGCTGGCAAAGGACCACTTCATCAAACACCATGAAGAACTATATTAACACTCCAGAGCAGAAGGAAAATGATGTCTCCAGAAACCAGTCCTGAAGTCACAGAAATTACAATCTAAATGACAGAGAATTCCAAATAGTTGTCATAAAGAAACTCAATGAGTTACAAGAAAACCCAGAAAGACAGTTCAATGAACTCAGGAATAAAATCAATGAGCAGAAGGAATATTTCACAAAACAAACTGAAACTCTAAAAAAAAACCAAACAAACAGAAATTCTGGAGATGAAGAACACAATGAATGAGATAAAAAACAATCTAGAAATCTTAAAAAACAGAGCTGACATTATGGAGGGCAGAATTAGTAATTTAGAGGACAGAAATAGAGAAATGCTTTAGGTGGAGTCGGAGAAAGAACTAAAACTTAAAAAAAAAATGAAGAAATTCTTTAGGAAATATCCAACTCAATTAAGAAATGCAACATAGTTATTCCAGAGGGAGAAAGGGACAGAGAGCTTGTTCAAAGAAATAATAGCTGAGCACTTCCCAAATCTGGGAAAGGAACTGGACTTACAAGTACGTGAAGCCAACAGAACTCCTAATTACATCAATGTAAAAAGACCTTCTCCAAGGCATATAATAGTAAAACCAGCAGCAGTCAATGACAAAGAAAAAATAACAAGGGCAGCAAGGCAGAAGAGAATAATCTACAAAGGAACCCCTATCAGGCTTTCAGTAGATCTCTCAACAGAAACTTTACCAGCTAGGAGAGATTGGAATGATATATTAAAAATACTGAAAGACAAAAACTTTCAGCCAAGAATACTCTATCCAGCAAAACGATCCTTCAGATACAATGGAGAAATAAAAGCTTTCCCAGATAAACAAAAGCTGAGGGAATTCATTGCTACTACACCTCCCAAGAAATGATGAAGGAAGACCTCACATCTGAAACAAAAAAGCAGTTTTACAAAGCCTTGAGCAAGCAGATAAATAGACAGGCAACATCAGAAAATTGCAGCTCCCTATCAGAACAGGTTAGCAAACACTTATTATAACATAAAAGATAAAGGGAAGGAAAGCATAAAAATAACTATAAGCACTTCATTTTAATCACAAACTCACAACACAAAACAGAATAATTCATGACAACAATTCGAAGGGGAAGAAGAAAGGGATGGAACCTGCTTAGGTTAATGGAGATAAAAGGCTATCAGAAAATGGATTATTTCATCTATGAGATCTCTTATACAAACCTCACGGTAACCACTAAACAAAAAATCAGAGCAGAGCCACAAATCATAAATAAAGAGAAAACCATCATAGAAAATAAGCAAACTGAAATGGCAGTCAGAAATACATGGGAAGAGAAACAAGGGAAATATAGAACAACTGGAAAACAAGAGATAAAATGGCAGTATTAAGCCCTCATATATTAATAATCACTCTAAATGTAAATGGGTTAAATACTCCAAAAGGCACAGAGTGGCTGATACATTAAAAAACAAGACCCAACAATATGCTGCCTCCAGGAAACACGGCTCTAAAGACAAACACAGACTCAGAGTGAAGGGAGGGAAGACAATACTCCAAGCAAACAACAAGCAAAAGAAAGCAGGTGTTGCCATACTTCTATCTGACAAAGCAGACTTCAAGATAAAAAAGGCGATGAGCGACAAAGAGGGGCAGTATATAATGATAAAGGGGCCATTCTACCAGGAGGACATAATGCTTGTGAATATGTATGCACCTAACACAGGAGCACCAAAGTATATAAAGCAACTATTACCAGACCTAAAGGAAGAAATTGACAGCACCACAATAATAGTAGGGGACCTGAACACCCCACTGACATCAATGGATAGATCATCCAGACAGAAAGTCAACAAGGAAATAGTGGGACTAAATGAAAAACTAGACCAGATGGACTAAATAGATATCTATAGAACATTCCATCCCAAAACAGCAAAATACACATTCTTCTCAAGTGCATGTGGAAAATTCTCAAAAATAGACTAAATGTTGGGAAACAAGGCAAGCCTTGATACATTTGAGAAGATTTAAATCATATCAAGCATCTTTTCTGACCACAATGCTATGAAAGTAGAAATCAACTACAAGAAAAAATCTGGGAAAGTCACAAATATGTGGAGACTAAACAACATGCTACTGAACAAGCACTGGATCAATGAAGAAATCAAAGGAGAAATAAAAAAAAAATCTGGATACAAATGAAAATGAAAACACATCATACCAACTCTTAGGAGATGCAACAAAAGCTGTTCTAAGAGGGAAATTCATAGCAATACAGGCCCACCTCAACAAACAAGAAAAGTCTCAAATAAGTAATCTTAAACTATACCTAACAAAACTAGAAAAAGAACAAACAAAGCCAAAAGTCAGCAGAAGGCAGGAAATAATAAAAGTTAGAGCAGAAATAAATGAAATAGAGAACAACAACAACAACAAAACAGTAGAAAGGATCAATGAAACTAAGAGCTGGTTCTTTGAGAAGATAAACAAAACTGACAAATCCTTAGCCAGACTCACTAAGAAAAAGAGAAGGCTCAAATAAATAAAATTAGAAATAAAGGGGAGAAAAGACAATGGATACCATAGAAATACAAAGGATTATAAGAGAATACTATGAAAGACTATATGCCAACAAATTGGATAACCTAGAAGAAATGGATAAATTCTTAGACTCTTACAATCTCACAAAACTGAATCAAGAAGAAATGGAGAATCTGAACAGACCAATCACAAGTAAAGTAATCAAAAACCTCCCAAAAAACAAAAGTCCAGGACCAGATGGCTTCTCTGGAGAATTCTACCAAACATTCAAAGAAGATTTAATACCTATCTTCCTCAAACTATTCCAAAAAATTGAAGAAGATGGAATGCTTCCTAACTCATTCTATGAAGCCAACATCACCCTGATTCCAAAGCCAGACAAGGACAACACAAAGAAGGAAAATTACAGGACAACATTTCTAATGAACATAGATGCAAAAATCCTCAACAAAATATTGACAAACCAAATACAGCAATACTTCAAAAAGATCGTACATCATGATCAAGTGGGATTTATACCAGGGACACAGAGATGGTTCAACATCCACAAATCAATCAACGTGATACACTACATCAACAAAATGAGGAATAAGAACCACATGATCATCTCAGTAGATGCAGAGAAAGCATTTGACAAGATCCAATGTCCATTTATGATAAAAACTATCAAAATGGGTACAGAAGGAAAGTACATCAATATAATAAAGGCCATATATGACAAACCCACAGCCCACATCATGCTCAATGGTGAAAAACTGAAAGCTATCCTGCTGAGAACAGGAACAAGACAAGGGTGTCCACTCTCACTGCTCTTATTCAACACAGTACTGGAAGTTTTGGCCAGAGAAATTAGGCGAGAAAGAAAAGCTATCCAGCTTTGAAAGGAAGAAGTGAAACTCTCACTGTTTACAGATGACATGATCCTATATATAGGTACCCTTAAGAATCCACCAGAAAACTCTTAGAAATAATCAACAACTACAGCAAATTACAGGGTACAAAATCCACTTATAAAAATCAGTTTCATTTCCATACATTAATAACAAACTAGCAGGAAGAGAACTCAAGAATACAATCCCACTTACAATCCCAACAAAAAGAATAAAATATCTGGGAATAAACTTAACCAAGGAGGTGAAAGACCTAGACACTGAACACTCTAAGACATTATTGAAAGAAATCAAACATGACATAAAAAAATGGAAAGACATTCCATGCTCATGGATTGGAAGAATAAACTTAGTTAAAATGTCCATATTACCTAAAGCAATCTACAGATTCAGTGCAATCCCAACCAGAATCCCAATGACATTCTTCACAGAAATAGAACAAAGAATCCTAAAGTTCATATGGGGCAACCAAAGACCCTGAAGAATGAAGGCAATCCTGAGAAAAAAAGAACAAAGCTGGAGGCATCACAATCCCTGACTTCAAAATATACCACAAAGCTATCGTATTCAAAACAGCATGGTACTGGCACCAAAACAGACACACAGATCAATGGAACAGAATTGAAATCCCAGAAACAAAACCACATCTATGGACAGCTAAACTTCAACAAAGGAACCAAAAACATACAATGGAGAAAGGAAAGTCTCTCCAATACACGGTGTTGGGGAAACCAAAAAGCCACATGCAGAAGAATGAAAGTAGACCATTATCTTGCACCATACACAAAAATCAACTCAAAATGGATTAAAGACTTGAATGTAAGACCTCAAACCATAGAACTCCTAGAAGAAAATATAGACAGTATAGTCTTTGACATCATTCTTAGCAGCATCCTGTTGAATACCACATCTACTCAGGCATGGGAAACAAAAGAAAAAATAAACAAAAGGGACTACATCAGACTAAAGAGTTTCCGCAAGACAAAGGAAACCAGGATCAAAATGAAAAGACAACCCACCAACTGGAAGAAAATATTTGCAAATCATATATCCAACAAGGGGTTAATTTCCAAAATATATAAAGAATTGATACAACTCAACAACAAAAAAACAAACAACCTGAGCAAAAAATGGGCAGAGGATCTGAACAGACATTTTTCCAAAGAAGACTTATAGATGGCCAACAGACACATGAAAGATGTTCAACATCACTAATTATTAGGGAAATGCAAATCGGAACTAGAATGAGATATCACCTTTCACCTGTTAGAATGGCTATAATTACCCAGACAAAAAATGACAAATGTTGGAGAGGGTGTGGAGAAAAGGGAACCCTCATCCACTGCTGATGGGAATGCAAACTTGCTGGGAGCCATGGCTACATCATTTGATCGGCTGTTTGACAGGGTCCAGCCGAGTAACGCCTAGGGGTGCAGGGTCGCCCCTTGGTGAAGAATAACCGGCCAGCCCCTCACACAGTTCTGAAACCTGTGCTGCTTCTAATTGCCCTTCATTCCTTTTCCTTTCTTAACCTCCAGTTTTCACTCCTTTGGGTGGCTGCTTGGGAGGCACTACCTCCCGGGAAAATTAGATATGGTAAGAGAATGTGACCACCTGCAGGTAACTTTCAAGATATTTTTCAGTTAATTAACGGAGGAGCACACAGTCCCATTTGAGACAAGCAGAAAGGAATCCTGCCCAGATAAGATGTCAAATTAGGTTTATGGCCTCCGTCTGGTTAATGTTTCCTTCTCCCTCCAGTTCTTTGTCTAAATATGTATGCATCGTCCTTCTAAGTTTGTTGGTTAATTGGATGATCAAGAAGTATCTATATATTATTCTTGACCTTCTGCTTTCTGTTAAAATGTTATAGAAGTTTTCTCCTAAAAGCAATAAATAATAAATAATTGATGAGTAGAAAGGCCGAGGGGTGCAGGGATGCCCCTCGGTGAAGAATGGCTGGCCGACACCCTTCATATTTTCTGAATTATATGCATGCTTTCTAGCAAGTTTGTCTATACTTATTTCTGTTTTTCATTCTTGAAGATATATACTTTAGCTTAGCTTTTCAGCCCTTTACTTTACTAACAAAATGATACTTTCTCCGGCAGTGTGCTTAAGGGACTGTTAGCTCTACAATCTAAAAGACAAAGGAATGCTTCCACCCCCTAAAGGGCGCGAAAAGGTAAAGATGTTTAACTGCCCGCTGAGAATGCAGATAGCCCTGGGGATAAGACACCCTGGAGTCGCCTTTTGTTCCCATTAACCATCTACACTAATGGCGTAAATGATTGAGGGAGGCAGGGATGGCTCCACCAGGATGTAACCAGACGGACTGCTGTCCTGTCCGGAGGCCTGGACCTTCTCTCTTTGATTTAACTTTACCATGAATCACAGCAGACGCCTAGGTACCTATCTCCTTTAGCTTAGAGACAACAAACACTAGTTAATTGCGGAGAAGACGATCATTAACCTTATGCTCTATAGAATGGAATGCTAATAAATATTCTTGTGCTCGTTCTTTACTTCCTTATCTCTCTGAGATTATTTGTAGAACTATTTCTGTACTAATCCTGAAAAATATATAAACGACACTTGTGCACAGTAAAGTTGGACTTGCTAACACCAACCCAAGTCTCACGTCCCCTTTATTTTCCCCTCATTGCGCCGACGCCGTCCATCCCTCAGGAATCTGGACTCCGCCGGGGCGGGACCCCGGCACAAACTGGTGCAGCCACTATGGAAAACAGTATGCAGATTTCTTTAAAAATTAAAAATACCATATGATCCAACCATCCCACTACTGGGTATCTATCCAAATAACATGAAATCAACAATTCAAAGAGACTCATGCACCCCCGTGTTCATTGCAGCACTATTCACAACAGCGAAGACGTGGAAGCAACCCAAGTCTCCACTGACTGATGAATGATAAAGACTATGTGGTATATATATACGATGGAACACTACTCAGCCATAAAAAAGACAAAATTGTCCCATTTGCAACAATATGGATGGACCTTCACGCTATTATGTTAAATGAAATAAGCCAGACAGAGATAGACAAACACCATATGGTTTCACGCATGTGGAAGATAAACACACAAAGAGAACAGATTAGTGGTTACCAGAGGGGAAGGCAGTGGAGGGGTGGGTGAAGGGGGTAAAGGGGCACATTGATATGGTGATGGATAAAAATCAGACTATTCGTGGGCTGGCCTGCTGATGCAGTGGTTGACTTTGTGCTCTCCGCTTTGGTGGCCCCAGGTTTGCGGGTTCAGATTCCTGGCACAGACCTACACACCACTCATCAAGCCATATTTTGGCGGTGTCACATATGCAGCATAGAGGAGGACTGGCACAGATGTTAGCTCAGGGACAATCTTGCTCACCAAAAAAAAAAAAAATATATACTACTGGTGGTGAGCATGATGCAGTCTATACAGAAGCTGATAGATAATAACGTACACCTGAAATTACACACCGTTATAAGCCATTATCACCTCAATACAATCATTTTCATTACATCACCAGCCGTCCGCGGCTGACCGCAGTCTCCAGCCCCTCTCCGCTCCCTGGAGGTGGCGCAGGCGGGTGGCCAGGAAGTTCCAACCCTCTAATCGCATGGCTGGCTCCAGGGGTCACCAGCCCCCATCCTCCGGTGCTTTCCCAAAGCGACCTCATTAACATAAGACAGCTGTGAGAGATCTGAGGCATTTGGGTGCAAATTCTGGGCCGCCTCCTTAAGAAAGGAAGCAGGCATATGGGCTTTCTTGCCATGTTCCCACTTTCTCCTGCTTCCTGCCCAGCCACAGAGGAGATGGAGGAGATGTCTGGCTCTCCGCAGCCTTTCAGGACCGTGAGGCTCAGCGAGGACGAAAGCCTCAAGCCGGCCAGAGCAGAGCGGCAGCCCGGGGCTGACTGCCCGGCTGGCTGCGGCCCGGCCCGGCTTCCCCGGCGGGAGAGAAGGCCCGTCCCGCCCCACGCGGGGCCGTGTCCGGCCTGTCCTCCGCCGCCGAGCCCAGGTCTGTCAGAGTCCAGTACCAGAACCCGGACGGCAGCCGGCACGGCAGCTCCCGGCGCCGCGGAACCGGGCGGGGGCCGTGAGGACCACCCGCCGCGGCGGGAAAGCTGGCGGCCGTCACCTGGCGGGAGCCGTGTGGTCGGGCTGCCCCCGCCGACGAGCCGGGCGTCAGCGCAGACGGCGAGGGGCACGCGGCGGCCTCGGCGCGCGGGGGCGACAGGAGGCAGGCGGCCCGGGGAGCCTGGGCGCGGGGCGGCGCCTGCCTCGGCCTGCGTGCGACGGGAGCCCGGCCGGCCGTCCCCAGGCGGCGGCGGGCCCGGGTGTCCAGTCCTCGGGCACACGCCCAGGGTCATTCCCCGAGTTCCGCTGCGCGCCAGCTGCGGGGACCCTCCTGGGGCGGCGTGCTGACCCCGAGGGACAGAGCCGAACGCGACACAGTCCCGCCTGAGGAGCGCCCAGCGCGGGCGGCAGGCGGGACCACCCGCGGCGTCAGCCTGGGGGCGGCGGGGACGCGGGGCGTGAGGTGACGTGAGGCGAGGCGGGGCGTGAGGTGACGTGGGGGCCGCGGGGGCGCGAGGCGGGGCGGGGACGTGAGGTGACGGGGGGGAGGCGGGGGCGTCGGGCGTGAGGTGACGTGGGTCGTAATGTCACGTGGGGGTGGCAGGGACGAGGGGCGTGAGGTGACGTGGGACGCGAGGCGGGGGCGTGAGGTGGCGGTGACGCAGGCGTGGGTGGCAGGGGAAGCGGCCCGGTGGCCCGTGTCGCGAGGCAGGGGCAGGCTGGCGGCCGGGCGGGCGCGCGTCTTCCGTGTGCCTGGGTCCCGGCTCTGCCGCCGGCTGCGGGGTGCCGGGCAGAGGCCAGGCCCTGACGCCCCCGCGCGCCATGCGCGCACACAGTCCCCGGGTCGGAGGAGGGAGGCCAGGAGGACGCTGGGCGCGGGAGCCCCGGGACAGCCGGGGGAGCTGGGGCTCGGTGCTGGCTCTGCCCGCCGCGCTGGGGCCCCCGGCTGCTCCCGAGGCCTCGCTCCCGCGGGCCGGCAGCGGGCGCGGCCGGTTCTCCCCTGCGCTCGGGGCCGGTTTGAGGGCGGGACGCGGCGCACGCGCACCACGAGTCCCCCAGGGCCCGCGGACGGGGAGTTCAGATCCCAGCTGGTGCCTGACCCCCGCCTCCCTCGTTACCGAAACGCCTTCGTCTTTTCCTGTTCAGAGAACTTTCGAGAGACTTTCCAAGTTCTGCTCCGGAAGAGTGCGGCTCCCCGGGGTGCCAGCTGGCATCTCCTGCAATTATCCTTAAATTACAGGCGCAATTTTAATTTCACAATAATTAGAAGGGTCAACTGCAGCTCAAGCCGTCGAAACGAATGGAATTTTAATGGGCAGCTGCTGAGGTGACAGCCGAGAATAATAACGCTGCCCGCCGGAGCCGGCCGGGGGAGCAGCGGCCACCTGGGAGGAGGGAAGCTGAGGTTTGCAAGCGGCGGGCCTCAGCGCGTCAGGGGGAGGGGACACCTACACTCCAGACTTTGCGCCCCACCTTCCGTGTACTTCCCCCTGAAAGAGGCAGCCCAGCCCGGCTCGCAGCCCTGATGCTCAGATCCGAGCGTCTTTCCACCCAGGGCCCGGAGCCCACCCACGGCTGGGCCCGCAGGGGGCCTCCTCCGGGCGGCGCTGCGGTCTGAGGGGTGCCCCGGGGCGCCGAGGCCGGCCGGCGGCGGGCGGAGAGCCAGGCCTCCCGAGGCTGTCGTCTCAGAACTGCGGTCCGGTGTCCCGAAACGGTCGTTTGACGGGTCTGGTCTGGTTTTCCGTTGTTCGCAGGCGGGGAGCCATGAGGGCGTGTAGAGCTGGGGACAATACAGCGTGGGGAGTGGAAGTTAACGGTGTCTGTGGTAGGCGGGGATCTTCCCTTTGATGAGATCAAAATGATCCAGCTTATTTTTCTTTTAGGGCTAGAGCTTATTGTGTCCTGCGAAATCTCCCCAAGGTCATGAAGACAGTCTCCCACATCCTGCTCCAGCGGCTGTGGTTCCGTTGGGTCTTTGATCCATCTCAGAGTCATCGTTGTGCGGACAGGAGTTAGAGCATCGCGTTGTTCCAGCACCATTTGTTCAAAGTCTGTCCCTTCCACCACTGAATTTTTCTGGTGCCTTTGTCGAAAAACAACTCACTGAACAGAGTCTATTGCTACACTCTGAACGATTCCATTGACGGATATGTTTACATCATCTAGATTCCTGCAGCTTCATAGACAGTCTTGAGGTCAGATAGTGTAAATCTTCCAACTTTGTTTTTGTCTAACATTGTTTTGATTATTTCAGATCTTTTGCATTTCCATGCAAATTTTAAATCAGCTTGTCAGTTTGTACCCAAAAAAGCCTGCTGAAATTTTGATTGAGATGGCATTGATCTATAGATCAACTTGAAAAGAATTGACATGTTATCAATCAATATTGACTCTTGCCACTTATGAACATGGTCTCTCCTTGGAGAAGGCTAGTGCATCCTTTATTAAGTTTAATCCTCACTATATTAATTTTCCGGTTGTTTGTTGGTACTGTATGGAAATATAATCGATGTTTGTATCTGTAGCCTGCAGCCGTGCTAAACTCACTTATTAGTCTAATAGCTTTGTAAAGAAATTCCTTAGGACTTTGTATGTTCACAATCACCTTTTCTGTGAACAAAAGCGGTTTACTTCTTGCTCTCTAATTTGTATGCCTTTTATTTCTTTTTCTTATTTATTCCTCCAGCTAGAACCTCCAGTATAATGTTGAAAAGAAGCTATGAGAGCAGCATTTCCTTATTCCTGATCTTAGGGGAAGATACTCAAGTCTTTCACCAATGAGTATGATGTTAGCTATAGATTTTTCGTAGATGCCTTTTATCAAATTCAGGAAGTTCCCTTTTACTTTTAATTTGTTTAGGGTTTTTAATTATAAACAGGTATTGAATTTTGACAAATGCTGTCTCTGCATTTGTTGAGATATTTGCAAGATTTTTCTCCTTTATTTTGTTAATGTGGTGAATTACAAGGCTTGCTTTTCAAATGTTAAACCAACCTTGCATTCCTAGAATAAGTCATACTTGTTCATGATGTGTTATTCAGTTTAGTAATATTTTGCTAAGGATTTTTCCACCTATGTTCACAAAGACATGGGTCTGTAATTTTCTTTTCTCATGATGTTCTTGTTAGGTTTTGGTATCAGAGTTACGCAGGCCTTATAAAATGAGTTCAACAGTATTCCATCTTTATTTTCTGAAAAAGTTTGTGTAAGAATGGCATTATTTTTTCCTTACGTGTTTGATTTACTCCACCACCATATGGTGCTGGAGTTTTATTTGTGGGTAAGTTTACAGAAAATGCTGGCTTTTTACTTAAAGTTTTATTATGAAAAATTTCAACCACTCAGAAAAATGGACAGAGGGCCAGCCCTGTGGCCAAGTAGTTAAGTTCACATGCTCCACTTTGGTGGCCTGGGGTTCGCCGGTTTGGGTCCTGGGCGCAGACCTATATGCCGCTTATGGAGCCATGCTGTAGTGGCGTCCCACATAGAACTAGAATGACCTACAGCTAGGATATACAACTGTACTGGGGCTTTGCGGGAGGGTAATAAAAAAGAGGAAAATTGGCAATAGATGTTAGCTCGGAGCCAATCTTCCTCACCAAAAAGCATAAAAGAAAAGAAAAGAACAACTTTAAAAAAATAGAAAGAAAAATGGACAGAATTGTATGACAATCATGTCCATTTCTTAGATTAACATTTTATTATACTTTCCTTATCAGAAACCCATCTATCTATCCATCACTCCATCTTTTTTTTGGTGCATTCCTAAGTAAGTTGTAGACATCAGCACACTCCCCTTAAAGGTTCTTAATTATTCAGTTTTTTTAAATCAACATAGGGCTATTTAGACTTTCTCTTTCCTCTTGTGCAATTTTTGTTGTGTTTTTAAAGGACGTTTTCCATTTTATGTAAGTTGTCAAATTTGTTGTTATTAAGTTGCTGATACTATTCTCTTGATATCCTCTAAATATCTGTGGGCTCTGTAATAATATTCCTGATATTGGTAGTTTGTGTTTTCTCTCTACTCTTCATTAGTCTTACTAAGCGTTGATACATTTCATTAACCTTTTTCAAAAACCAACTTTTGGCTCTTGTTTTTTCCTGTGTTTTGGCTGTTCTCTGTTTGATTAATTTCCACTTTTATTTTTATTTCCTTCCTTCTATTTAGGTTTAATTTTCTCTTTATTTTCTAGCTTCTTACTATGGAGGCCTGGCCTGGATCGTTCGTTTCAAACCATCTTTTCTAGGATAAGCATTTTAAATTATAAATTTATCTCTAGAAGAAGTTAAGCTATATACCACAGTTTTTGACATACTGTATTTTCATTACTATTCAGTTAAAAATATTTTTCTAATTTCCCTTGTGATTTGAAATTGCTTGTGATTCCCTTATGATTAGAAGTGTGCTAGTTAATTGTTAAAAGTTGAGTGCTTTTCTAGATATTGTTATTGATTTCTGTTGTCAGAGAACTTACACTGTATGACTTCAATCCTTTAAAATAATATTTATTTCACAGCCCAGCATATGTTCTCTCTTGGTAAATGTTCTGTATGCACTTAAAAAGAATCTGTATTCTGTAGCTGATGAGTGTAGTCTTTTATTCATGTTTATTAGGTTAGATTGTTTGATGGTGTTCAAATCTTTTAATCTTTTATATGATTACTGATTATTTTGTCTTGTTTTCTCATCAATTCATGATAGAAAAATGTTAAAATATTCAACTATAAGTGTGGTTTTGTCTATTATTATTTGTCTCCTTTTAATTCTCACAGTTTTTGCTTCAAATATTTCAAGATTTAGCCACTCCAGCTTTCTTATTTTTCCACGTTATTTCTTTTTCTGTCCTTTCATGTTCAGTGTAAATGTGTTTTTATATTTAAAGTGTGTCTCTGTTAAACAGACTATAGTAGGTTTTGTTTTATTTTAAGCCCAGTCTGACATGGTCTGCTTTTTTTTTTTTTTTTTTTTGAGGAAGATTAGCCCTGAGCTAACTGCTGCTAATCCTTCTCTTTTCACTGAGGAAGACTGGCCCTGAGCTAACATCCATGCCCATCTTCCTCCACCCTATATGTGGGACGCCTACCACAGCATGGCATGCCAAGCAGTGCCATGTCCACACCTGGGATCTAAACCGGTGAACCCCAGGCCCCCTAAGCGGAACATGAGAACCCAACTGCTGCGCCACCGGGCCAGCCGCTGCTCTGCCTTTTAATTGGAATGTTTAGCCCATTTATAGTTGATGTAATTATTGATGTAATTAGGTTCAAGTTTACCTATAATCTTGCTAATTGTTTTCTTTTTGTCCTATTTGCTCTTTTGTTCCTCCTTTGTTGCCTTCTTTTTGATTAACTGATCTAAAATTTTTAAATGTTATCTCCTGCATTGGGTTTTTAGCTACAATATTCTTTGTACTGTTTTTTTAGAGGTTGCTCCAGGGATTCCAGTATGTATCCTTAACTTACCTCAATCTCTTTTGAAATATTATACTACTTCATGTAGAATGTAAAGACTTTTCAATATATAATTCCATTTCCTTCCTGTCTTTTGTGCTGTTGTTCATATAATTTATATGTATTTCTGTTATAAACCTCATAATACGTTGTTGTTATATTTACTTTAAATGTTCAATTATTCTTAAAGTAATGAGGAAAAAGGAACTGTAGTCTTTCATATTTACCTGCGCATTAACCATTTCTAGTGCTCTTCATTCCTTTGTATAGGTCCAAGTTTCCATCTCGCATCATTTCCTTTCAGCCTAAAGAACTTCTTTTAGCATTTCTTGCAGCATGAGTATGCTAGCAGTGGATTCACTGAGCTTTTGTGTATCTGAAAATGCCTTTATTCTGCTTTCATTTTTCAAGGATATTTTCACTGAATATAGAATTCTCAGTTGACGGTTTTTCCTCCAAGTCCTTTAAAGATGTTTCTCTTTTGTTTTGGGGGCTTCCATCATTTCTGATGAGAACTCTAACATTTTTATTATTGTACTAGTGGATGTAATGTATCTTTTTTTTCTCTGAATTCTTCTAAGATTTTAGTTTTTATTTTCAACAATTTGTGTCTAGGTGTGTTTTCTTTGTATGTATCCCACTTGGGGTTTGTTGAGTTTTTGGATCTATGGATTGGTTTTTTAAAAAGTCAAATTTGAGAAAATTTTGACCACTATTTCTTCAAATATGTTTTCCCATTTTATCTTTTTGGGACTCCAGTTACACATATGTCACATCACTTGATATTATCCCACAGGTCACAAGCAAACACTCTTTTCATTTTATTCAGTCTTTTTTTCCTCCCCATGATTTAGTTTGGATTATTCACATTTTCCTGTCTTCAAGTTCACTGAAATTTTCTTTTGCAGTGTCCGGAAGCCTAGCCAATACATTTTTATTTCAGATATTATGATATTGTAGTTTTCAGTTCTTGAATTTCCTTTGAGATTTTAGAATTTTCTCTTCCAAAATATCCAATCTCTTTATATATTATATCTCTTTTTATCTGAAAATTCTTCTACATAATCATAATATTTTGTTACATTGTCTGTCTGCTAATTTCAATTACTGGATTATCTGGGGTCTACATCTTTTGGTTGTATTTTCTCTTCATTATAGGTCAAAGTTGTCTCCTTCACATGTCTTGTAATTTTTTATTTCATTCCAGACATTGTGTGTAAATGAACAGTGGAGACTGATATATAATATTTTGTTTTGATTTTGTTCTGCTGATTTCCCACAGAATGTAAACTGTTTCCTCAGTTTGGGTGAGGTGCTCACCATTCAGATTCCCCCAAGAGTCAAGTTATCTGTGGGTCTGGAACACAGCTTTAATTATGCTGAGTTCACTTGTGTTCAGCAGAACCCTCCACCTTCCTCTCACGGTAGCGTTTTTGTTCTTGTCTGTGTTTGAAGTAGGAGGATAAGAACAGTTTCAGATATATTGAGTTCACCTTAGATTTAACTCTGGCAGAGCCCTGGAATCCCGGCACTGTGAGAATGTGGAAGACCAGGTGATTGTGCTGTGCTTTCCAGCCTCTCCTCACACTTCCTTTGCAAAGTCTGAGTCTGAATGGGAGAGGGTAGACTTGCTGGGGCTGAGTTACTTGTCCTCTGAGACTGGGCTGGTTTCTCTTCATTCCTGCTCCTCCATCTGCTAATATGTGGATCAGACTCCTGTTCTAGACATGGATGTTGCCACCACTCTCTGTTCTCTACGAAGAGCTTGTCTTAGGAATTCAGTTCATAAAAGTTTCTTTGTATCTACTGGTCTACTAACCCCATAGAAAAGTACGATTATTTTTTTTCTTGGTTTATCTCATTGCTACCATGGGAGTGAGAGTCTTGCATCCTGCTACACCCTAGGTGGAGGAAGATGTCCCATTTTCTCTCCTTCATTATGCTCCACATTGAAAGTGCTCAGGCCAAGGCAAAAGACAAATTAATGAGTCTGTTAAGTCTTTCCTCTCAGGTGGAGTGAATGCCACAGGTTTCACATAATAGAATACTGTTTCCCAATAATACTGATGCTCATTTGTCTTGCTTTTCCTCATATTTTTATTTGTGATTGTTTCCAGAGGTGGTCAGAAATTAGCAGAGCATTTACTAGAGTTTCACACAGCAGCTGCACAGCATCCTGCAATACTGAGCATGCCTGTTACTCTTACATTTACGTACATGTTGGGCTAGACCAAACAGAGAAGTGGCTACCTCTACTGCACATTGGCAACAGATGGACATTGAACATTGAAGTGGGAATTGTTTTATTTAATAAGATTTAATTAAATTTTGAAAAATCAAATAAAACAATTTTACTTTCATTTAAATACTTTAAAAGATTGTCAAGGGAAGGCTGTGATAATGGTGCTATCGGGATGCATAAAGGAAAAGGTAAACAAGCCAAAATTTTGGCCACAAACCCGGAAGCTTTCCTGTGCCAACTATGGCACAGAGTCGGAATTTGTTATTGGGAGACGTGGCTTAGAGGATGCCAGCAGTGATGACGTGCTTTGGAATAGTTCAAAGATAATATTTGATAGTTTCTGCATCTGCCCAAAGATGGAACATCTTGATGAAACATGGATCATATTTGACACATAATCACCCTCAGAAACACAAAAAGAATGTCAACTAAATGCTGTTAAAGCAATTAGATTTAATTTATACAAGATTCAAGCTGCTTTGGAAGAGTTAAGTGAAACAGCAGAGTATCCTCAGATAAAGAGGAATTGTGATCTTCAGAGGAAAATGGAACTGGCTCTGCTCCAGTCGTTTGCTACATTGATCACTATTGAAAACATTAGGAAAAGCTTACAAAAAAGAAAAACAGGTTGACTATTTCATGTTTAAAAATTACAAACTTTTTTAATTGGAGAGAAAATAGCTTTTCTCCATTGAAAAAAACTGCATGTGAAATAAGCAACAAAAATAGCATTCTAGTAAAATGTAAGGAAACCAGAGGAAAGAAATGAAAATATTTGCATGGTGGTGAAAGAGATGATTCACGTAAAGTAATCTTAATTCTATCGAGATTATTTTCTGTCATTTTGGATTTAAGACAGTCTCAACTGGAGAGATTTGAATAAACAGTAATATTTTGGTATTTTTGAAATAGCACTGACAAATTTTAAATAACTTTAGAAATACTGCATGAATCTAGATATAGTTTTAAGAGTTGTTGAAAATCTTGCTATGTTATAGTGATTTCTATGATGAAATTAAAAGTAGTTTGTAATATTTTCTGTGATAACAATAATGTTTCATAACAATATTTGAACCTGATCCATAAAATTTGTGGTTCTTTTCCAACTGTAAATATTTGCTTTAAGAATCTTGGGGGTGGCCGGCCTGGTGGTGCAGCGGTTAATTTCGCACGTTCTGCTTCTCAGTGGCCCGGGGTTCGCTGGTTTGGATCCCGAGTGCAGACGTGGCACCACTTGTCAAGCCATGCTGTGGTAGGCATCCCATATATAAAGTAGAGGAAGATGGGCACAGATGTGAGCTCAGGGCCAGTCTTCCTCAGCAAAAAGAGGAGGACTGGCAGTAGTTAGTTCAGGCTAATCTTCCTCAAAAAAAATTTTTTTTGACAGTTATGATTGCTTCTGCCTCAGTAGAGAAAAGTTTCTCCAAGTTGAAAATATAACACAATTATGTGGAAATCTGGATTATAGCAACATAGTTAGAGATTTTGCTGAAATGAATGCAGGAAAAGTTATTTTTTGGAATAAATAGCATAATCATTTGTGAATAGTGCATGTCTTTCTGTTGTTACTCATCCAGTCACAGTTGACCCATCAACAGCAACAATATATAGTTTTGATATTTTGCTATTGTGTGGTTGTATAAAAGCCATAGCTTTAGAAGATATACAAATAGCCAATAAACGCATGAAAAGATGCTCAACATCATTAACCATCAGGGAAATACAAATCAAACCCACTATGAGATACCACCTCACACTCATTAGGATGACTGCTATCAAAACAAACAAACCAACAAACCAGAAAATGCCAAATGTTGGCAAGGATACAGAGGAATTGGAATCCTTGTGCACTGTTTGTGGAATATAAAATGCTGCAATGGGAAAAGGATGGCAGTGCTTCAAAAAATTAAAAACAAAATTACCATATGATCCAATGATTCCACTTCGGGGTATATACCCCAAAGAATTGAAAGCAGGGACTGGACCAGATGTTGTCCAGCCATGTTCACAGCAGCATTATTCACAATAGCCAAAGGGTGGGAGCAACCCAAGTGTCCATTGACAGATGAATGGATAGACCAAATGTGACATATCTATATAGTGGAGTATTATTCAGCCCTAAAAAGGAAGGAAATTCTGTCACATGCTACAATATGGATGAACCTTGAGGACATTATGCTCAGTGAAATAAGCCAGTCACAAAAGGACAACTACTGTGTGAATCCACTTATATGAGATCCCTAGAGTAGTCAAATCTATTAGGACAGAAAGTAGAATGGGGGTTCCCAGGGACTGGGGTCAGGAGGATAGGGAGTTAGTGTTTAATGGGGACAGAGTATCAGTTTGGGAAGATGAAAAAGTTCTGGAGATGGATGGTGGTGATGGGTGCACGTTATGAATGTATTTAATACCACTGAACTGTACACTTAAAAATGGTTAAAACGGTGAATTTTACTTTTGTCTATTTTACCACAGTAACTTAACCGGGAAAAAGCCCCATAGCTTTAGCTCTATTTTTTAATTTTGTTGTTTTATGGGAATTTTTGTCAAGATAGGGGGACAAAAGACATTTTATTGGCTTCATTTATATTTGTTAGGTATGTGTGTGTGACTCCCATTTATGCTCTTCCTCTGGGGTCATGAGGATTGGAGGTGCCAGGGAAGGGCTGTAGGCTGGAAGGGACCCTGCCCCTGGGTACTGAGTGTCTCAGTCCCTCCAGGCTGCTGTAACAGAATACCATAGACTGGGCAGCTTAAACAGCAGACAGCGATTCCTCACACTTATGGAGGCAGGAACTCCATGATCCATCTGCCTCATGTGGGCAGATTTGGTGTCTGGTAAGGGTCAGCCACCTGATTCATAGATGGCCATCTTCTCAGTGTGTCCTCACAGGGCACCAGGAGTTCTCTGGGGTCTCTTTCATAAGGGCACTAATCACATTCATGAGGGCCCCACCCTCATGACTTAATCACCTCCACATACTATCACATTGGGGAACAGGCTTCAACATATGAGTTGTCGGGGACAAAGACATTCAGAGCACAGCACTGAGCACTTAGGATTCCTACCTGTGTGGGAATCACAGCTGAGAGATGGACGGAATCTGCCTGGAAAGGTGGAGGAAGCAGGAGAGACCCACCCCAAGGCAGCACTGCCCAGCGGGGCTCCAAGAGGGGCAGGAGGAGCCTGCGGGGAGGAGGAGGAGGCTGGAGAGACGCCCACCTTGCCCTCCTGCGGGAGCTTCACGGGTTCTTGGTGAGCCCGTGAGTGGGGACCCCTGCCTCCTTCCTTGGCCCCAAGGAATCAGGGTCCACTCCTGTCCTTGCTGTGGGCCCTCTGCTGCTTGGGGTGCCAGGGGAACAGGACAATGATGCTGGCACCGTGTGCGGTCCATGGGAACCCAGGCATCCCTTGTGCCCAAAGACTCAGAGCGTGGGAAGAGCTTGGCCACCCAGGACACTTCTGGGTCCCCGGTGTCCCTTCTGTAGTGGACACAGGCCACAGAGTGACACCTGGGCACAGAGAAGGCAGCACCTCACCTCCGTGCTGCCAATGGGACCCGCAGGACACCCCAAGGAATCTCTCTCCAAATCCTCCTCTGCCCTCTCCAGTGAGCGACGGGTCCAGGGGCCACTTCTTGCCTTTGTAAGTGCTGCCTCCCCACTTTCACACCTCCTCACACCTTTATTGTGCTGTCATGCTGTCATCTGGACGCAGAGACGCTGGCTCTGGCCTGCCCCTGGAGGGGGTGGGGTGACTTTATCTCCTGAGCCTGTTTCATCATCTGAAAATTTGGAGAATACTAATAATACACACTTTATGAGGCTGGCTGACAAGGACGTTGCCCAGAAAGTTCCTCACGCAGTACCGGTTATCACCATGGAAGATGCAGGAAGCATGCGTGGGGTGGGGAGGGGAGGGGAGTCAGCACATGCTGGGGGAGGAGGGGGAGTGGGGAAGCCCTCCAAGTCCTCACTAAGGTGTGGCCCCGGGGCCCTGTCCATCATCGGAGGGGCTGCGGGCTGGGGCCTCCAGGCCTGAGCCTCCTGCAATCTCTGCTGCTGGTGCGCGTCCCAGAGCCCTGATCCTGCGCTGTCGCTCGCCTGCTCACAGACCTGTGGTGGCCGCCATAGCCTGTCTGTCCCAGACAGAGGAGGGCGCAGAGCAGAGAGGATGGCCCTTCTGGCCAGCCCTACTGACACTCCTTCTCCCAAACAGCTGTGTGCCCCATGGCTTTGCTCAGTCACCCCTCTGTGGTCCCTGCGCTGCCCGTGGTGTGAACAGAGCATTCTTGAAGCTCGGAGCCAGCTTTGGGAGGCAAGAAGGGGAGCTGCCCAGATGGCTGGAGGCCAGGCGGGGGCGCTGCACATCTGGGGCAGGCCCAGTCGCTGTGTGTCAGTGGCACAAGGCTGGAGGCCAGGCGGGGGCGCTGCACATCTGGGGCAGGCCCAGTCGCCTTGTGTCAGTGGCACAGGGCTCGTTTCCCGAGCCTCAGTCTCCACATCTGGGCGAGTGCAGGTCTAGCGAGTAAGGATTAAAAAGCCAGGGCGGGTAAAGCCCCCAGCGCGCTGCCGGGCACCCAGTTGTACCCAGTTGGCGGTAGGCATTGGTGCGCATCCTGTGCAAGGGCATTCTGCACAGACCGGGAGCGCCTCTCTCCTGCCCTGGCCTTGACCTGGGACTTGCTGGGTGAGGGCCAGGCCAGTGGATCAGCTCGTGCACCCATGAGGGAATGCCTCAGGAAGAGGAAGTCACCATCGTAAGAAAAGGAACACTCGTTCCTTCAAAATTCTCATCGAAAGGTGAGTTCTGGATGCTGCCTGCTCACTGAGTGGCCAGAAAAGTGAGTTGTGTCCACTGGGAGTGAAGCGCGGGGACAACATCCATGTGGAATGTTCAAGGGACTCGAAGTGACACATTCAGAAATTCATTACATTATTTTCCTGTTTTGCTTTCTGATTATTTCCTGTTTATTTTCTGTAAAGGAAAACACTCTCCTAACATACATTTTCCCCAAATAGATATTTTTCCAGCAGGGGCGATTCAGTTACGGCCGAATTTGATTTAAGTACCTTGAGGAGGAGAGACTCTTCAAGGTCAGGTCTGAACAAGAGGGCAACCTTCACACCACGCAGGAGACTCCCTTTCCCCTCGGGGAACTCGCCCCAGCCAGCCTACCTGTGGGACCTCCCTGTCCCTGGGCCACCAGCAGCCCCGTGTGATCCTTCTTGGGGCCCCAGGAAAAATAAAGTAAGTTCCAGGCAGGAACAATGTGCTCTGGTTAATTAGTGCATGTTCCCCAGTAACAATACGGTCTATTTAATTAATGCGGATTCTAGGGGTAACAATGTCCCTGATTCATACAAATTCTATTTAGTAACAATATGCTCTATTTAATTAATTTCATGTGTTCTGCTTAAAAATGACATTATGCTTCATTTGATTTATTTCATCTGTTCACTGATCCTACTGAATTCCAAAACACAGGGGTGCAGCCGGAGGATTCTGCAGACATTCGGGGCAAGTGTCCTGTCCGCTCTGCCCCCAGAGGTCAGGAAGGGTCTCTGAGGGGAACGGGATGCTGAGCATTTCAGGTGGGGGCACGCTGAGAGCCAGAACTGGGCTGGGCACCCTCCCATCTAACTCCTCAGTGCCCCCAGCTGCCCAAATCCTCTGGGTCCCACTGTGGCCTTGCCTGCTTGGCCCCTGCATCCCCCCACCCCCACCCCACACACACCGCTGACTCTAGCCTCTCAAATCCACTGCCACCCCTACCCCAGGCACTGTCCCTCTCTGAGGCCAGATTGCTGTCCCCGTTCCCCAGCATCACGGCGCTGCTCCCGTCTGTTGTCCCTCCCCCCACACAGTCAATGTGACAGATATGCTCAGTCTCCTGGGCATGGTTCCCAAAGTCTTCCTGAAGTGACCCTGCAGGCTGTCTGCTGGCCAGTCACCTGAGGGCCATGGCACTGCTGGAAGCTCCTGTTCTCTGGGCCTGGACATTGTGTCCCCAAGCCTAGCACACGCCTGGCATGGGTGGGTGCTCAGAAGTGTCTATTGGTCTGTTGTGGTCCTTCCTGTCCAGGAGCTCTGGGATGGGGGTGGGCTGTGTGGGGAGTGTGGGACAGACATGAACTTGACCCCCTTACAGAGTGACAGGATGGTGACAGGTGTGTATTTGGGTCTGGTGGGTGCGGGGGAGGGGGAGCACTCTCTTCCACCTGGGGTGGGTAGGAGAGGTGTGACACTGAGCTGAGCCCTGACAGGTGAGGAGACAGGGCAGGAGGTGAGGTGTGGGGGCGGCTTCCCAGCAGGCCCACCAAGAACTGTTGAGCAGGTACGGCGCTGACTTGGGAGTGGGGAGAGGACCTTGGCCTGCAGGCCAGGCTCGGACTGCTGGATGCTTGACCACAAGGTCCCCCATCCAGCCTCGTTTCTGGCTGGCACCAGGGTGCGTGGCTGCAAGGCCCTAAGGTCCCGTCCCCTCAACTTCTCGGAAAGCAGAAAGGGGCCCTGTGGAGGGGAGCTGGGAATGCAGGCCTTGGGAACCAGACAGTGGAATTTCTTCCCGCAGACAGCGGGGCCACCGAGGGATTTGGTGTGGGGCTGGCACAGCAAAGGCAGGTCTGAGAGGGGACTGGCACACTGTGTGTGCCTGCTGGCCTTCTGGGTGATTGCCCAGGGCACGGGGGAGGGCTGTGTGGAGCTGCGTCAGGCTCTGCATCAAATCCCAGCTCCGCCACTTAGCGGCGCCTGCTGCAGGCCCCTGCTCCAGGCTCAGTCTCCGTCAGTAAAATGGGCTGGTGCTAACACGCCTGCCTCACAGGGTGACAGGTGCATTCAGTGTGGGCGATGCTCTTGGCACAGCTTGGCACATGGGCCTTGGCTCTGTGGTGGCTGGTAAGGTGTGACTGCAAGCTGGTGGCTGACTGGGGTGGGCAGGAAGGTGCTGGGGGCCTCAGGCTGAAGCTGGGTGCTGGGAGGATGGCTAGAGGTGGGAGGCGCAGGGGAGTGGGGAGGGCAGGCATCTGCCAAGGTGGAGGCGGTGTGGGATGTCCCATCACGGATGTCCTGCGGGAGGGGCAGGAGCTGGGGTAGCTGACCTGGTGACATCCATGTGCAGAGGGAATGGACACCAGAGAAGCACGCGCATGTGTACGTGTGTGAGTGTGAGAGAGAGAGAGAGAGAGAGAGAATACCGGGCCAGGGCCTTTCTGGGTCAGGGACAGAACATCCCCATTTAGG
The DNA here is from genome assembly GCF_021613505.1 of Equus quagga. Lineage (NCBI taxonomy): Eukaryota > Metazoa > Chordata > Mammalia > Perissodactyla > Equidae > Equus > Equus quagga. Next base: position 153,042,066 of record NC_060269.1, on the reverse strand, counting down.
GGCTGGAGGGCAGCTTGGCCTGGACGGAGCGCTGGGGGAGTCAGTAGAGCAGCCACGCTGGCCGGACAGAGCAGGGTGGGACGGGTTCTCAGGACGCTCTGTTGGCGTGACCGTGTTAGACCGTGCTGTGCCTGCCGCTGGGAAGCTGCGGGGAAGGCTTTGGGTACATCAAGGACAGGGGCTGGGCGGGGGCGGGCAGTGGGGGGCAGTAGGGGGA
>NC_060269.1:153031179-153036849 GCF_021613505.1 Equus quagga | reverse complement strand
ACCAATGTGGGGGCATTGGACAGCCATCTCCTGGGTGTCTTGCAGGGACTGGTCACCTACAGTCACTGGCAGGTGAGTTCAGGGAGACAGGTAACCCAGCCCCAGTACCGATGCTCCAGAGGGCGGCCCAGGACCTGGGGTGACTCAGCCCCAGAAGAGGCCTCTGCAACTCCTTTTCTAGGTCAGGGTTCTTAGTTGCTGAGAAGTTATTTTTGCAGGAAAAAACCCTTTTTTTTTTAAATTACAAGGTATTAGGTAAATTGGAGAATTTCTGGACAGAGCAGGGAGCCAAACATGGGAAGTGACATGCATAGCAACCGTGACACAGGAGGAGCACGGATTGCATGGCTGTCCTTGTTGAACTGGTCATATGGGTTGGCTTCTGATGGATGGTTTTGCCAGGAAGGGGGCAGTCAGGGACTTCCTCCTGTAGGATCCCTGACTCCCCAGGGCAAGGGAGTGCTGGGAGGGCCCGGCCAGCTGCTGAGTAGTCTATCTGTCCAGTTTTACATTTGGGGGCCAGGAAAATATCCGTGGAGATCTGCAGACCTACCGATGCCCCAAGAGATGGACTTGGTCACGGTCCATATGAGCCCTGACTCTAACCAGAGGACAGGATGGGGCTTAGTTATCCTAGAACCAGCATGAGCTCAAACCCTAAAAGGAACAGTTCTCAAAAAATCTGTACATTCCCCCTTCCTGGGACCAAATTATCTTGGCAAATTGCCCCTTGTCCCTGAGGGGGAGGCTGGGGGACACGTCTACCGGAGAGACTCACAGTGGCACTCCTGGGCCTTCCTCAAAAGGGTCCCCCCTCCCCTCAGTCAAGCTCTGGCTCTTTGAACTGAGATCTGGAAGTGGAGGCCGGTGGTGGCTTTCCTCCCGGGCAGGTGACAGCAGCCTGCTGCTCCCAACTCTCCTTTACTTTAAGTATGTGAAACGACCAGCACCCAGTGCATGGCCCATCTTTCTTGGTCCTCGGAACACCATCACCACAGAGCCGCGAGGGTCAGGCCCTGCTGGGCTGCCCACTCAGGCAGCTCCACCATCTCTTTCTGCTGCTGTGAGGGACCAGCCTCAGCAGCACCTCCACCGTCAGCCTTAGCCTGTGGAGGACAGTCACTGCCATGTCCCCAGATGGGCTGGTGTTCTCGCAGAGAATATTTCTCAGGCTTGGTGACCATATGCTTTATTGCCCCAAATGGGACGCCTCTGGAGAGCAAGGGGGAGCTATTAAGGATAGAGATAAAGAATGAGGACAACAGGCATCGATAGGGCCTGTACCAGCCAGGGTAGAGTCTGAGTACCTGTGATGGGGAATTTTATGTATCAGCTTGACTGGATCACAAGATGCCCAGATGTTTGGCCAAACATTATTGCTGGGTGTGTCTGTGAGGCTGATTCCAGGTGCAATTTGCTTTTGAATCCATGGAGTGAGTAAAGTGGTTTGCCTTCCCCTATATGGGTGGGCACTATCCCACCCATTAGGGCCTGAACAGAACAGAAAGTGGAGGAAGGAAGAACTCGCCCTCCCTGCCTGATCACTTGAGCTGGGACATTGATCTTCTTCTGGCCTCGCGCTCCTGGTTTCCAGGCCTTTGGACTTGGACCGGACTTCACCAGCTTCCCTGTGTCTCTACCTAGAAGACGATGGAACTTCTCAGCCTGCGTAACTGTGTGAGCCAGTTACTGGCAATAAATCTTTTCCTACATATATGTATCCTATTGGTTCTGTTTCTCTAGAGAACCCTGACTCATATGGTTCTGAGTGTCTCGGGGAAGGAGTGTCATCTGAGACCACCCTAGGAACATCAGCTGTGGGTTCGCAGGTCCAACGTGGCAAACCCACTTTGACATTTCCACCTCCGCCTGCAGCACTGTGTCAAGGCACCTCCAGCGCGCTCAGCTTCCAAGAGCCCTAGGCTGCTCAGCTGCAGCAGCCACTTACCGCCCAACCCTGTACCTTCTCCTGGTGCCCAGGAATGCAAGCGGTGACATGGAGTGCCTTCATGCGGGTCACACCACCCACAACCAGGGGCGGGGGCCATGCTGTGGTCACGTGGCTCAGGAATCCGGTTCTGAAATCCCTTCCTGACAATCTGCTTCCCAGAGGGCTGTGCCGTGTCCCAGGGCCCTTGGCTGAGGCTCCCTGGGAAACAGAGCCTGAGGCTAAGCTTACAAGCCTATACTTCTGGACGGAGAGGTATGAGAGGAGGGCAGAGTGGCCCCAGGCAGGGGAGAGGAGTGCAGGGGCACTCTGTCCCTAGAGCTTGCCACAGCTCCCTGGCCTTTGGCTCAGCAATGCAGGATGTCTCGGACTGCCGCGAGGAACGGCCTTCCTTGGGGCAAACTGACACGGAAGAGAAAGGGCGAGGAGTGGAACTGCAGGACCCTTCTGTCTTGGGTCTCTCCTTGGCCCTTGGAGGGCTGGAGGGGAGCCAGGACCCACCCCCCACGGGGAGTGCTTCCTCTGGGTCTGGATGTGGGGTCCGGTTAGGCTGGGCATGGGGAGCAGAGCTGCTGTGGCTCACATGTGCCAGACCTCCGTCTACGAGGCTGGCAGGACCAATGGAGGTAGCCGATGCTGCAGCAGCCCTGTGTGGACCGAGTTTGTCCCCTACACAGTTCATGTGTGGAAGCCCTAACCTCCAAGGTGATGGTGTTAGGAGGTGGGGGCTTTGGGAGGTGATTAGGTTTAGATGAGGTCATGAGGGTGGGGACCCCATGATGAGACTAGTGTCCCTTTAAGAACAGACACAAGTGAGTTTGCATCCTCTCTGCTTTCCGCCATGTGAAGAGACTGAGAGAAGATGGCCATCTGCAAACCAGGAAGAAGGTCCTCACTGGATCCTGGATCGCTGGCACCTTGATCTCGGGCTTCCAGCCCCCAGTACTGTGAGGAATAAGCCCCCAGTCTGTGGTACTGTTACAGCAGCTGAGCTGACACAGATAAGCGGCATCTAGCGCTCTCTGCTGGGCAAGCAGCTTAAGGCTCAGAGCACAGGTGAGCCTGAGCAAGTCTAGGGTTGGACATCCCACCCTGCCACCTCAGCAGTGATGATGTGACCTGCTGCAGCTGATGGAACGCATGTGGGAATGCTATGTCACCACTGGGCATGCGCTACAGGACCAAGTGCACGGCTGTCACCACTCCAGAGGCTGCCAGCCAGCCTGGGCTGGGCACTAATCTCACCTTGGGGCCCCACCCTTGTGACCGAAGCACCTCCCAGAGGCTCCACCTCCAAATGCCATCACACTGGGGAACTGGTTTCAGCAAACGAATTTTAGGGGGGGACACAAACATTCAGTCAAGAGCAGTGCTGTTGTAGAGACAGTTGGCCCCCGTGCCTCAGAGCTCCCCATTTCCTGGCCTCTGCTCAGCAGAGCAGCTCACCTGAGCGACAGTACGCTTCTACCACTGCCAGTTCCACATTCCATAATGCTATCGAGGCACCTTATTTGCAAATATAAGTGGAAGATGCATACTGACGGCATGCCAAGTAGTGAAAATATTGCCCTTGCTGTTATTTTGGGAGCACTAGAGGGAATAAGAATCGTAAGTTAGATTCTGTTTGTCTAGTCAGTGGAGGGGCTGGAAGTGTGATGGGTGGTGGATTTGTTACAATGATTTAATACACAACCCAGGAGGCTCCAGCCAGGTTTAGGTGCTGGATGTGTAACTGAAAGTCAGGGCCCAACTAGTCAGGAGTCCTGGGCTTGATTTTTTCCCACACTTAGATTGTACAGTAAATGCTCACTAGACTGTTTCCTGAAAATGCTCTGGCCGGTCACTATGACTAACAGAAACGGAATTTCCAAAGAAAACATGATTGCTGAGGAAGAAGACAACTGGAGAGTTGACTCTGGAAGGTCTCCTGGGGGGCAGAGGCAAGGTGTCCGGACAGGCGGGAGCGGCACAGGCCCCCTCAGGACCTCCACGGCAGCCGGGGTCATGCTGAGTGCCGTCTGCTTGGCTTCTCCCACCAGTTGGAGGACTAGGGGGTGACTGTGCCCTGCGGGGGACCCCACACTTCCCAGTCGCTCCCCTCTCTTAAAAATAAAAGATTTCTCGGTGGAATGCGGTCTGGATGAACATCAAGGTCAGCAATCAGGAGAAGAGGACGGGGTCCTCGACGCGGAGCGGCCGGGGCGGGGGTGCGGAGAATGCGTCGGCGTGGGGCGCAAGGGGGCACCTGGGCTAGGAGGGGACCAGGGCAGGGAGCGCGGGAGGGGATGCGGGCGAGGAAGGGACTCGGGCAGGGAGGGGAATCGGGCAAGGAGAGGACTCGGGCCAGGAAGGGACCTGGCGGAAGCGCAGGAGGGAATCTGAGCTGGGAGGGGACCAGGCGGCGGGTGCGGGAGGGGATCCGAGGCAGGTGGCAAGGGAGGGGATCCAGGGAGGGGAACCGGGAGGTGACTCGGCCCGGGCGCAGAGAATCCACAGTCGGAGCTGGACCCGCCGCTTTACCGCGAGCAGCGGAAGTCCGGTCACTGGCCTGGGAGGCCCCGCCCCCCGATCCGCCCCCCCCGGCTCCGCCCCTCCCATCAAGGCCCCGCTCCCCCGCTTTTTCCTCCCCCGGCCCCCCGGAACCCCCCCCCCCCCGTCCTGTCCGCCGGACGCCCCGCCCCCTAGAAACCCCGTTGCGCTCCCGGTTCATCGCCCCCGGAGGCCCCACCCCGTAGACACGCACTCCCGCCGGATCCCGAGACCCACGCTCCTGGAGACCACGCCCCGCCTTGTCTCGCCCCTGGAGATGTCGCCCCTCCCGGGGCCCCAACCCAAGCCCCGCCCACCCCTCGGACCGGCCCCGCCCCTCGACCCCCTGCCCCGGCTCCGGCCCTCGGCCCCCTCCCGCCCTCGTCCCCGCCCCCGCCCTTCCCCGCCCCTCTGCCCCGGCCCCGCCCCCGGCCCCGCCCCTCCGGCCCGCCCCCTGCCCTGGCTCCGGCCATCGGCCCCGCCCCCGGCCCCGCCCCTCGGCCGGGCGGCGGCGCGGAGGCGACCGTTGGGCGCGCGGGCGGAGCGGATCGCTGCCGGCGGGCGAGTGGCCGGTAGGTTCGGCGGGCGCAGGCCGCCCCGCCTCCGCTTTGTTTCTTCTCGGGGCGCGCGCTCGCCCCCGCGGCCCGGCCCGCCAGCGGGGTCGAGAGTGTGGGGCGGCCGCCCGGGGTCCCGCCCCTCGGCCCCGAGCCCCGAGCCGCCGGCCCTCTCCTTTTGTTCGCGGCGCAGCCCCGGAGCCCGCGGGCCGGGCGCGGGCCGATGTGGGGCGGGCGCGCTCGCAGGCGGCAGGAGGGGCCTGCTGTGCCCCCGCGTTTGCTCGGCCCTCGGCCGGAGCCCGGGCCCGGGCCGCGTCGGGACGGGTCCTGAGCTTCCGGTGGTCAGTCCCTGCCTGGTGGCCGCATTGTGTGGCAGGCGCTGTCCCCAGAGACCTCGACTCGGGACGGCAACCGCAGCCACGTCCGTGCAGCCGCCGCGCCGGGGTCCCGTTCTGGGCTCCGTGCTGCAGTTCAGGGCGCTGGGGTGTCGACGGAGCGGCTCCAGAGTTGTGGGGTGCGGACGGAGCGGCCCCGACTTGTGGGGTGTAGACGTAGTGGCCGCGGAGTTCTGGGGTGCGGATGGAGCGGCCCCGAGTTGTGGGTGCAGATGCCGTGGCTCTAGAGTTGTGGGGTGCGGAC
>NC_060269.1:152978675-153031169 GCF_021613505.1 Equus quagga | reverse complement strand
TGGCTCCAGAGTTGTGGGGTGTGGACGGAGTGGCCCAGAGTTGTGGGGTGCAGACAGAATGCTTTACATATTCTTTCAGTGGTGGAATTCCTATGAACATTTCACTTTCTAATTAGCACTTGTATGAGTTTTCTGTGGCTGCTGTAACGAAGTACCATCAATTTAGTGGCTTAAACAACAGAAATGTATTCCCTCCCAGTTCTGGAGGCCACAAGTCCAAAGTGGGTTTCACTGGGCTGAACCAAGGTGAAGGCCGGGGAGGCTGCAGGGACGCTTGGTTCTGTCCCTTTTCGGCTTCTGGATGCTGTCCTCAATCCTTGGTCTGTGCCCCCCCCCAACATGTCCCAGAGCCCTGGCTCCCTGTGCTTCCATCCCCGCCTCCTCTGCTGTTCTTCCTTCGTTCACTCCCCCCGCCTCCCTCCCAGAAGGACAGTGATTGCATTCACGGCCCACTAGGATGTCTCCCATCCCAGGACTCTTAATGTAATCCACCTGCAAAGCCCCTGTTGCCTGTAAGGTGACATTCACAGTTCCCAGGGCCAGGACCTGGTGTCTTTCGGGACCACCCTCAGCCTACCACAGTGCTCCTGACTTTATTTTTGAAAGGACTGGTTTTTCCTATTCTGTGCTGAGAAGCAGCCACCTCACACACCCTCCCGGGTCGGGCAGGTCTCTCCAAGGGGCTGCTGCTGCTCCTGTGTCCAGAAGGGCCTCGTGGATTCCCTGCTGTGCCCTGGAGGAGAGGCTGGGGCTGTCCTGGAAAAAGGTGTCCCGAGAAGGAAGAGAAGCCTTGCTTGGGGTCCTAGTCTGGTAGATCACTCGTTCTTTACTTTTAGGGGGATGCTTACCAGCTCCTTTGGCAATCTGATAAAAACTACAGTCTCTCTTCTGAAGTATATTCTACACATGTGCACATGCGATTTTAATGCGGACACCAGGTTACCTGTGATTTTCAGGGGGTTCACCATTTCAAAAGTTCACCTGATGCATCCAGGAAGGAGACCATGTGCTCTAGGCAAGGAACTCTTGTGTTAGAGCTTTCCCAAAGAAAACATGTAGTTTGTCCTGTTTTTCTTCCCTCTCTCCTTTCCAATGGCCTTGCTGTCCCCAACCCTGTAATCAGGTGATATTCTGATACGTGTCCTTCCTCATCTTTTCCCTTGTTCACACAGTCGTTTATTGAGACACAGACATACACACAGATGTACACATAGACACCCATACACAGACAGAAACAGACACAGGTACGCACACACACTCACTCACACACCGTGCTACCTACATGTCTTTCTACGTCTTACTTTTGTCCCTTAACAGTGGTCTTGGTCGTACTTCCAGGATGCTAGATGAAGCGCTGAGCCTACTCATTGAAAGATCAGACAGTGGGCATTCTCCTGTCCTGCTTCTCCCCGTCTCCCAGAGGCAATCATCCTAAGCATTGTTTTCTCAGGTGCTTGTTGCTGTTTAAGCTGCTGTTTTAAAATTTATGTATTTTAGACATCATCTTTGGACTTCTCTCAAAGGTACAGAGGAAGCTTCAGCTCTCCTCTCTACACCACCGCTGCTTCCTCTCCCTGCGTTTCCCAGCTTAGTCCTGTCACCCTCTTTTGGTTAAACCCGTGGTCATTGCTTACCTTTTTATGACTAAATATTATTCAGACTGAACCCTGTGGTACACTCCAGCGCAGCTCCTTTCTCATCCTGGCCTGTCACTCACCGGGCAAAAACCTCTTTTTCCTTACATCCAGCCCGTGTCCCTGAACCCCTTTTGTGGTGTGGTGCTTGTTCGGAGGCTTCTCACTTGGAGGCCAGCTTGCTGCCCTGGTCTCTTCTAGTCCCAGCGAGACCCAGGATTTCCCTGGGTCCTTCTCCCCTGTGCGGGCCCTGCTCTCTGACCCCTCTCTTCTCTGTCTGGGCTCACTCCTCATTTTGTTGAAGTCCGTGCTCTTGATAACTAAGAAACGTTACATAGATTTTTCTTTTGTCTTTGATTTTGAAAATACCTATTCAGTTAAGTTTCAGTTTAGCTGGGTATAGAATTCTACTAAAAGGTATGTCTCAGGATTTTGAAGATGTTGCTTCTCCGTATTTAGTTTCCAGCGCTGGTGGGAAGTCTGCTGCCATTCTGATTTCAGTTCTCTGGACGTGGCCCGGCCCCAGGAAGCTCATAGGAGCTGCTCTTGTCCACCCATGTGTTCTAGGCACTGTGCTGGGCCCCTTCAGTCTGAGGACCGATGATTGTTCCTCAAGTCTTTCACTTTTGTGTCCTCTCTTTCTGGAACTCCTTTTATTTGGAGGTTGGACCTCCTTGGTTGACCTCCCACCCCCTCGTCTTTTCTCTCGTCTTGTTGATCTCTTTGATGTTTGTTCTGCTCTTGGGAGATTGCTGTGCATTGTCTTCCAACCCTTCCATTAGTTGTTTTGTTTCTGTTATCCTTTTGTATTTTTCAAGAGTTCTTATTCTGATTTCCCTTTTCTATTTTTAAAATAACATCTCGGGGCCGGCCCCATGGCCGAGTGGTTAAGTTCGCGCGCTCCGCTGCAGGCGGCCCACTGTTTCGTTGGTTTGAATCCTGGGCGCGGACATGGCACTGCTCATCAAACCATGCTGAGGCAGTGTCCCACATGCCACAACTAGAAGGACCCACAACTAAGAATATACAACTGTGTACCAGAGGGCTTTGAGGAGAAAAAGGAAAAAAATAAAATCTTTAAAAATAACATCTCGTTCTTCATTTAGAGATGCAAGATCTTATCATTTAGAAGATAATTGAGTTTTTATTCTGTTTTCTTCTTTTTTGTTTTTGTTTTTTTCACTTTTTCACCAGACTGTATCCTCCTTGAGATCAGAGATTTTTCTATCAGTATTAGTCATGGCTGAATGCAGACACCTAAAGTTGTGCCTGGCACATAGAAGGAACACTATATAGTGTTCGTGTCGCCTATATTATTACTGATTTTGTTGGGGGGTTGTTGTTCTGGTTGTTCTAACAGTTGCTAAGAAAGGTGTTAAAATCTCCAAAATTGACTGTTGATTTGTCTGTTTCTGCCTTTAGTTCTTTTGGGTTTGGTTCATGTGTTTGAAGCTCTCTTGTTAGGCTTGTGCACGTTTATGATGATTCTGTCTTGCTAGTGAATGGAGCTTTTGTGTAGAAGTCTGTTCTGTCTGCTATGAAGACAGCTCCTCCAGCTTTCTCATGTTTGTTGTTTGCACGGTATAGCTTTTCCGTTCTTTGACTCTCAGCTTATTTGTGTCCTTATATTTAAAGTCAGCTTCTTATAAAGCCAGTCTGATAGTTTCTGGTTTTGAATGTGAGTGTTTTTTCTATTTACATTTTTTAGTGTTTAAATATCCCCCAAATTGAAGACTTTTTTATTAGCTAATAAATGAACAATAAATGCAAATTTTTCCAAAGCAGCTTGGGGGGTGGCGCATAAATAATATTTGGAATAGTCTTAAATCTAATTTTTGAAAAGTGTTCATCATGGAAAATGTTGGAATAGATACGGTGTGAACTGAAGAGTATGATGGACTCTCATGTGCCTGTCTCTTGGCTGTTAGAACTGTCCACGTCCTGTCCCTCTTGTTTCATGTCTGCTTCACTCAGTCCTCGCTCCTCTTATAACAATAAGAGTTCTTCTTTCTAGTTCAGGTGGATATTAATGTGTCTGCTGCTTTGTTTTCTTCTCTTTTTTTTTTTGTTAGGTTGATTGGCCCTGAGCTACCATCTGTTGCTACTCTTTCTCATTTTGCTTGAGGAAGATTGTTGCTGAGCTAACATCTCTGCCAGTCTTCCTCTATTTTCTGTGGGATGCCGCCACAGCATGGCCTGACAAGCGGTGCTAGGTCTGTGCCTGGGATCCGAACCTTTGAACCCCGGGCCGCCGAAGCAGAACACTTGAACTTACCCACTATGCCACCAGGCCGGCCGCACACTTTGTTTTCTACTTGTCGTATTTTTTGTTGTTGTTGCTGTTCATTTTTCCCTCCTCTGCCTTGTTTGGGATAATTGAGTATATCCATCTATGTCTGTGTACATGTAGGTATGTATGTATTATTTGTGTGTATACATATATATAACATACATACATCAATATAGTATATATGCAGTATATTTTTTAGTATTCCATTTTAATTCCTCTATTCACTTTTCATCTATACCTCTTTGCATTATTTTTTAGTAGTCTATCTTATGTATCTTGACTTACTGCAGTCTGTTCAGAGTTAATTTTGTAACACTTTACATAAAATGTAAGATTTTTTTAATAGTTATAAAAGTTCCATTTACCCCCCTTTAAGCTATTGTCATTCATATTACTTCTACATATGTTATAAGCCACACAACGCAGTGTTATAATTTTTGCTTTAAAAACTCATATGTATTTTAAAGAAATTAAGATAAGAAAAACAATATTTAAAAATATTTACCCACATATTCACCGCTTTTGGTGTGCTTTTTTCCTCCTTAGAGATTTGCATTTCCATCTGGTATCCCTTCTCTTCAGCTTTGAAACACTTCCTTTAGCATTTTTTGCCTGTTAATGACAAATTCTCCCAGTTTTCCTTTATCTGTGATGTCTTTGTTTTCTTTCAGTGTTAAAGTATCTTTTCACTGGAGATCTATTTCTGGGTTTTCAGTTTTCCCTGCGCTCTGACTGTGTCTTTCCAGAGTCTTCTGGCTGCCGCTGTTGGTAGAGACGTGAGCCCTGCTGTAGCTGCCTTGTCCCTGTGTGTCACATGGCGACGCTGCTCTGCAGCTCTCCACTTTGTCTTTCAGCAGCTGGGCTGTGATGTGCTTAGAAGGCTTTTCTTTGTATTTATCTTGCTTGGGGTTTATTGAGCGCCTTGGATATAAAAGTTTAGAATTTTTCACCAAGTTTGGGAAAAATTTGGTCACTGTTTCTTCAAATATTTTTTCTGCCCCGTTTGTTGTCTTCTTATTTTGGGACTTGAATTACATTTATGGTTGATGTTTGATATTGTCCTACAGGGCGCTCAGGCTCTGTCCATTTTAAAAATAGTTTTTGTCATTTTTCGTATAATTTCTGTCTTCAAGTTACCTCATCCTTTCTTCTGTCTCCAGTGTACTATTAACTTCATTTGGTGAATTTTCAAATTTTAGTTACTGTAGTTTTTGTTTCTGGAATTTCCAGTTGCCTCTTTTTTAGAGTTCCCTTTCTCTACTGAGATATGTCATCTGTTTATTGTTACCATATTTTCCATTAAATCCTTGAACATACTCTATTAGCTGTCTTAAAGTTCTTATCTGCTAATTTCAACACTGGCTTATCTCAGGATCAGTTTCTCTTGACTCCTTTGTCTCTTGACTGTGGGTCACACCTTCCTGTTTTTTTGAACATCTAGCAGTGTTTGACTGTACTGAACATTGTGGATGAGCCATTGTAGTGATTCTTTTTTTCTGAAGAGTGTTGGTTTTTGTTCTTGAAGTCAGTCTGTCTGGGCTCAGACTGCACACATCTCTGCTGTAGTCTCTGCTTGGTGTGCTCGGCCTACCAACTGCCTCCTCTGCTCTTTGGAGTGTCCTTGTGCATGGACAGTTGAAGGGCTGGCCCAGGGCCTGGGCAGTTTATGAGCGGATCCCAGGGCTTCCCCTCTCCCCAGCCACCTTCTTTCTGAGACGTTGAGATGTCCCCCTCACTTTCCAGCCAGCCTTCTGTGCCCAGACTCCACTCTGACTGGAAGCTCAGGGGCCTGAGACTTTCCACCTGAGCTCCACGCATTTGTGTGGACACACATCTTAGTGTGCACCCCTCTTCTTTTAGGGGACAACTCCCCTCATTTCCTGCCTGCTTTTCATAGCTCTCCAGTGCCTTCAAATGCTCGGTTTTTATATTTTGTGCTTGGTTGGAACTTGATTTAGCAGCATGGGAGAGTGCGTGAGTTTTGCCGCTTCACTGAAGGCCTCCTGGCACTTCGCTTAGTAGCCAGGCATTGATCTTGGGGTTTACTTGTTTGTCGTCTAGAGAATCAAGTAGTTGGGGAATGAGCCACTCTAGCCTAGTAGAAAGCTTTTCCTTGACAAATCCTGGATAAAATAAAGCCCAGGGCTGGTTCTTCGAAGTGTTAGCCTGAACAGATGCCTTTTTTGGATATGTAAAGGAATTTGAAGAGCATGGTGGCAGTAGAGGTTGTGCCTTCTTCATCGTCTTCCTCTGCTGGGAGCCACTGAGGGATCAGGCCTGGGGGTTGTTCGTCTTTAAACTCCCCAGAGGTGGGTGATCCCTGGGCCTGGTACAAGTTTACTAGGCATAGGGCTCCACGTGCGGGCTGATAGGCAAAGATGCAGATGACTGCCTTTTGGTAGCTTTTGAGGAGGGTTCCCTGGGCCCCCCTCTGTGTCAGTTGCTGTGGCTGTTGTAACAAAGCGCCACAAGCTGGGTGGCTGAAAACAGCAGAAATTTGTTCTCTCCCAGTTCTGGAGGCCAGAGTCCAAGTCAAGGTATAGGTGGGGCTGGGCTCCTCCTGGAGGCTCTAGGGGTGACTCCTTCCTGCCTCTTCCAGCTCCTGGTGGCTGCCAGCAATCACGGGCTTGTGGCCGCATTGCTTTCATCTCTGCCTCTGTCTTCAGGTGGCCTTCTCCCGGTGTCTGACCTTCCCTCTGCCTCCCTCTTAGAAGGACCCTTGTGATTGCATTTAGGGCCCACCTGAATAATCCAGGATCATCTCCCCATCTGAAAATCCTTAGCTTAATTCTGTCTGCAAAGACTCTTTTTAAAAATAAGGTCGCATTTCCAGGTGTTGGGGATTAGGACCTGGTGTCTTTGGGGCCACTGTTCGGCCTACCACACCCTGCCTGGATGTGGGAGGTGAGGAGCTATGTGGGGTCATGAGAGGGGACGGGGCTCCCGCTCACAAGACCTCCTCTGGCCACCCTGCCTTTGTTACTTCCAAAAGGGGTCTGTCCCCAGCCGCCCTGTGCACAGGAAGAGGACACCCAGGACTTTGTGCTTTTGCAGATTCTCTTATCTTCTTGAGAGTAACTGGAAAGACATGGAGAGCAGAAAGACTGCCTTCAGGCCCAGTGAAAAGACGAGATGGACAGTGCAGCACTCTGCTGCTGTTCCCCCCGAATCCTATAGGGTGTGACCAAGTTCGGATGTGGGTAGTGGAATCTCATGGAGGAGGCCTGACATTAGACCCATTTGTTGATGAGGCAAATTGTCCTCAGTCTTGCCAGGGCGTTTGGAGGTGCGGCGAGGACGCAGGCTAGGGCAGGGGATGGAATGAGGCCAGGGTCAGGCAGGGCAGCAGGACACAGGGCTTGGCCTGCCCCCTGCTATCCTTGGCCAGCCCCTGTCAGCTTCACCCAAGGAAGCTGGCTGTGAGGGGTTGGCTGTGAGGGATCAGGAGGGGTGGTGGAAGTGGAGGTGACATTCCAGGCGGGGATGACGGGAGACAGCCAGGCTCCAGCAAGGAGGGGCTCAGGGATACTGAGTCAGGGGCCCTGAGTACTACAGCATGGCCCTGCAGGCAATGTAGCCTCGTCTGTCCCTTCTGGATTTGTCAGATAAAATGTGCTGTGCAATATTTGGGTCATATGTATACTAAACAGTTCTTCATCTTTTATCTGAAATTCAAATTTAACTGTATTTTTATTTGCTAAATCTGGCAACTCTATTTATAGTCCCCCTTTGCCCAGGTTTAAAAACCACAAACAAAAATAAATATCAAATTGAGATAAAAATGGGAAGTCAAATAATAATGGGAAGGGAAAATTGAGAAGGTTTAACCTACAGTATTTCAAGATTATTGAGCTAGAATTTGTTTCTGGAATCAGAAATAGCCCCGCGGTCCCATCAACCGTAGATCCTGAAAGGTTGTAGCTTCAGCTTGTCCTGTTTCCTTTCCCGAAGCTCCGTAATTGCCAGGCTTATGCCTGGGGCAAGCCGTGAGCTTGTGGGTCAGGGCTGCCCGCTGACTGCGGGGTAGGTTGGCACCTGCTCTTTGAGCCCCCTTGGGCTCCTTCCTGGTGGGGAGGGGCTAGGTGGGGCATGGTTCCTGGCCCTTGACTGAGCTTCTGATTGCTGTGGTGCTTCCGCACAGTTAGGATTTCTGGAGTTCACAGCCTCTGTGCATCTTACCTTTGTGGCAGGTGGACCCTGAGCTGATGGTTCCTCCCAGCTTCTCATGCTGCCAGGCTCCACTTCCCTGCTCACAGACGGGGCTCTTCCTGCCCCTCACTACTTCCCCTCAGACCTGTCTCCTGTCCTGATGCCCACATGTGTACCGACATCTGTGTGTGTACCCACAGCCTGCACGTGTACTCAGTGTGTATAGCCACAGCCCGCGTGTGCATTCAGAGTATGTGTACCCAGAGCCTGTGTGTGTGCCCGCAGCGCTGTCTCAGACAAGGCTGTGTGGTGATGTCCCTAGGTGTGAGAAGCGAGGGGCTCGTGAGTGAACAGCAGACACAGCCAGAGAGTGGGGCCCACTGGTCTATGAGGTAGTTGGGGGGTTGGTGAGGATTGGAGGAGTTGGGGGTTCTCAGAGAGAAGGTGGGGTCTGAGCTGAGCTAAGGAGCAGTGGAGGGAGGGGGAGAGGGTACTTCATGGGAGAGTAATTTCTCAAATGGAGTCAGGGCTGTGGGTGCCCTCCTGTGTGTCTGCCCACCTTCCGTGTGTGGTGGTATTGGCCTGTTGAGCTGTCTTGTCTCCCAGAGGCAGCTAGCCCTTGAAAGTCAGGGCCATCACCAGTCTCCTGTTTGTAATTGTCTACCTGGTGCTGCTGTGGAAGCCACTTGACAATTATTGAGTGAGTGAATGAATGAACAAATGGATGAGTGAACAGAGTTGTGGGGTAGTGAGGATGGATCTGCCTGAAGTGGATGTCGAGGTTTAGGCTGGGACCCGCTGAGGGAGGCTTTGGAGGGCAGGCTGGGGGCTTAAGGGTGGATCCTGTGAGAAGCGGGGGAGCCTCGCATGTTTGAGCGGGGTGATGTGCTGGGAAAAGGAGTTGGCATTCGGTAGTGCAGCTGGATGCGCGATGTGAGCAGGAGGAGGACTGAGCTGAGCGCTGGACCTCTTGCCTACCCGGTGACAGTGACAGCAGGGTGCTGGCAGGCCCCGCAGCCAGGCTCTCCTCCTCGCCCTGTCTTTTGCCCCCTATCTTTGCTGCGATCACCGCCGTCTCCCACCTGGATGTCTGGCTGCCTTCCTTCTGCCGAGCTGCTTCTTTCCTTAATTGAGACCTTAAATTCCTTTGTGTGTAGAAGGTGTTCTTAATGTGAATAAAAAGTTACTTCAAAATGCACCTACCTCTGTATCTTTGTTAAGCCTAGCACACTGGAGGGTATGTAAGTCCCCCTTTATCCGTGGGCGATATGTTCCGACCATCAGTGATGCCTGAAAACACAGATGGTATCGAACCCTATAGAGACTATGTTTTTTCCTATACGTACATACCTATGATAAAGTTTCATTTATAAGCTAGGCACCGTAAAAGGTTAACAACAATAACTAATAATGAAATAGAACGATTATAACAATACACTGTAATAGAAGTTGCTATAGATCTGAGCAACCTCGGCATATAATTTTTTTTTCTTATTAAGTAGAGCACTTGCACCTTTTCACTTGAAAGCAGCACTTCCCGCTTCCCTTTGGCGTGTCCGAATTGCAGCATCGCTGCTCTCGTGCTTTAGGGTCGTTAGTATTTTGTTAAAGTAATTTTATTGAGATCGTAATGGTTTGTAACAAGGTGTAATTTAAAAATATGGAACACCACGAATTTGAATTTGCGTGTCATCCTTGTGCAGGGGCCTGCTAATCTTCTCTGTATCGTTCCAGTTTTAGTACATGTGCTGCCGAAGCGAGCACTAGGGTCGTTGTTAAGCAAAACAAGGGTGACTTGAACACAAGCACTGAGTTACAGCGACAATGATCTGCTAACTGAGACGGCTACTAAGTGGCTAATGGGCGGGTAGCACGTACGGCAGGGATCTGCTGGACGAGGGGATGGTTCACGTCCTGGAGGGGCCGGCACAGGATTTCATCATGCTACTCAGAACCATGCACGATTGAAAACTTAGGAATTGCTTCTTTCTGGAACTTTTCATCTAACATTTTTGTGCCAGAGTTGACTGGGTAACTGAAATTGCAGAGGGGGGTTGACTGTAACGCAGAGTGGCAGGAGAGAGCCCCTGGCTCAGGCCGGTGACTGGGCCCGGGGTCTGGTTGGGAGACGGTTTTCTGGAATGGGTGCCTGATTTACAACATAGGTGTCTGTTGAGTTCTGGGGCTGAAGGTGGTCTGTGTCCTTGGAGCACTGTGTGAACCCAGCTAATATTAAATAATGTGCTTTTCTAATTGTCGGTCTACATTTTCCCTTCTTTCACATGAGAGGGCTTTTGCACGTTTCTCTTCATTGGTTATCCTATGGATTTTGCTTAATGTAAACTTTGCATTACGATGGATTAGAATCACTCAGAAAGATGCAATATATTAATATTTTTGAACTAGTAAAATGAACTTTTGTAATTTAAAATAATATCTTTTCTGCTAAATCTAGATTTTCTTCTGCGTGCATTAAAAAAAGGGAAAGTACTAGGTTAGGGATGCTGCTTAGTGTCAGGCCTTCTCCAGTAGGCAGGGACTCTGGGAACGAGCGATAAAAAATGTTCTGGCAGCGGCGCAGGTATCCTGTTCCCCTAGGCCCTTCTGTGCTGAGGGCTGTGGGTGCTCATGGGGGTCCACAGGTCTCCCTTCCTTTGGGACAGCCCCTCTCCCCGCTCTGCAGCCTGAGCTGTCCATGGGGGCGGGAGAGGCCTAGGGGAGCTAGTGCGTCTGTCCTCCGGGGGCCTGGCGCCTCCCTGCCCGAGTGTGATAGCTTAGTGCTGCAAAAATGCATTTGTGATGTGTTCTCTTGAAGGAAGAGGGAGCCAGATGAGTTGAAAGCTAGGGTTTTAAACTTTATGTGCTGAATATGACATTAGCATAACTGTATTTCCTCAACTTTATATTATTTTTGGAATTCTGTTTCCTTTTAACATTATTAGACTGTGAGTAATAATTGTGTATACATTCTTCTGATGTGTTGACACAAATGAAACGTTCTTAAAGTTATCCGTGTTTAATTTCTTCTCTCCCTTTCTTATTTCTCTCTCCTCTTTCCTGATTATTTATATTTGCTATATTTCCTAATTCCAAGAGCTGCTTTAGTGTTCGAGTCAATTCTTGTCTCCATTCCTAATTGTCGTGTAGCTGCTTAGCAATGAACTGGCTCTTCCTGACGGAGACTGACTGGAAAGGCAGAAGGGAGCGTGCTCCTGGGGACCAGAACTGAGACATCGGATACACGTCCCTGCAGCCTGGCCTCTTGGTTTCTGTGGGCTTGAGGTGTTAAACGTCAAGGACTGACATTTGAAAATACTCACGCAAAACTCTGCATAGTAACAAAACGCCGGCTGGGGACAGTTTATGTACTGTGCTCGTCTGTTTAGCTTAGTGTAAGTTATTCAACAATCGTGCATACTAATAATTTTGGTAGCTGCTGTTCTGCTTCCTAAGCTTAGATTAATGTTCAAATATGGGAGTTGAAGCTACCGAGGAATTGAGAGACTCTGAAAACCTGGTAAATAATTTTTGTTAGCAGAAAGGCTTCAAGGGGGGTCAGTTTCTACACAGGCGTTTGCTCACATGCTAATAGTGAAAAGGGAGCAGGCGGGGCGAGGTGAGGAGCCAGACTGAGGTCCGTCAGCCCTGGCTTTGAGTCCTAACCTGTCTTCGGTCGTGCTCGTGGGCGAGGTGCTGGGCCTTGCCTTCCTCGGTTGTGAAGGGGAATTGTTCTCTTCAGCTTGTGAGGTCAAGCTGGACTAGGTAGTCGTCCAATGGTAGTCATTTTTCTTAGCCAGTTTTTTCCATTCTGTAGTCAGTTTATCTCTGGTGTATGCAGGATGATTTCCTTAATCACCTCATCGCAGATTAAATTGAGGGAACACTTAAAAAAATGCTTAATCATGCATTGCTGCTTAGAAATAAATACAGTGCTGTTTTGTATGTGTTGATAGCACCAGTGGTAACACATCAAATGATAACATTTATATTCGCATTATGTGGTACATTAGTTATCTCCTATTGTGTAACAGCCTGCTCCCTAAATGCAGCAGCTCCCTTCTAAGAGTGGGTGTTATCTCCCAGTCTCTGTGGTCAGGAATTGGGGTGAGGCTTAGCTGGGCCTCTGTCCAGGGTCTCACATGAGGTTATGATCAAGATATCAGCCAGGGCTGCAGTGGGTGGGGATCCGCTTCCTCACGTGGTGGTTGGTGGCCTCAGAAGATCGGCTTCCAAGGTCACTAATGTGGCTGTTGGCAGGCCTCCTGACCTTGCTGGCTGTTGGCCAGAGACATCGTTCCTTGCCATGTGGGCTGTTTCTTAGGGCAGCTCACAGCCTGGCAGCTGACTTCCCTCAGAGCGAGTGAGGCAGAGGGTGAGCAAGATGAAAGCCAGAGTGTTTTTGTAACCTATCTTGGAAGTGACATCTCATCACTTTTGCCATCTTCTCTTTGTTAGAAGTAAGGCAGTAGGTCCAGGCCACACCCAAGGGGAGGGAACTGCCACAGGCGGCTGACTAGAAGGCAAGATCACTGGGGCCCTGGTAGAAGCTGCCTATCACCGTCCAGCCCCTGGCCCCCGTGATCCATGTCCCTCCCACATACCAAGCACACTCCCCCCAAGTTCCTGCCATGACAGCATCAGCATCAAAGTCCAGAATCCCATCATGTAAATCAGCTCCAGGTGTGGATGAGGCTCCGAGTTGAAGCTCCTTGAGTATAGCTCCTGGAGTGCACTTCTTCTCCATCTGTAGATCGGAATTAAAGAGACCAGCTGTCAGCTCCTCCACCTCCACCAAAAATGCCATGTTGGGACAGACATAGGATATCCACTGTAGACACTCCTGCCCCAAATGAGGGAAAATGGGAGGCATAAAGGAGTCACAGGTGTATAGCAGTTCTGAAATCTAGCCTGTCCGATGTTGGAAGTTCCTTGGTTAGGTCTCGAGATTGAGGGTAGTGGTCCTCTCTCCGCCTCCTGGGCTCCTGATTCCTCTCTCTGAGTCATCTTTTCCTTTTCATCGAAGATAGCCTGTGTTTGCAGTTGAGTCGTTTTCTCAGCCTGCTTCCTGCCAGTAGAATTTTTGGGATTCAGTGCCTAGTTTTCAGTTTGCACTGCCTCTCACCCTTTCAGTGCAAGCTGGCAGTATTTCTACTGATATGGTTTTCTTGAAAACTTCGTGGGCCTTTTGTGAATCTCATTGGTGTTCACTCCATCAGACAAAAACCATCCCTCAAATCTCTTTGAGATAAGCCCTTCTCTACTACCTTGGGCTCCTGCAGGGCGAGGGACAGTGCCTGGAAGCTTCTAGAGGCCCAGTTGTTCAAAGAGAAGGTCTGTGAGCCTCACCCTTAGTCTCTTTAAGGGCCTCTATCTCTTATACCTTTACTCTCACACAGCGGTTTTTACTTGACTTCACATGTACTAGGACTTGGCACAGAAATGGAAGGTAAGGTGAGGAGTTGGCTTCTGGGCACATTTAGGGTCCATGTGGGTGGTGGATTCCTCGGAGGAGAGTTAGGTGGCAGGAGGTGAGACGATGATGACAAGAGTTGAGCGGAGATATGGAGAGGAGGAGAAAGATGCAGGTGAGCTTTCCCACGGCGAACAGCTCAACCGCACTGTTCCAGGTGGGGAATCCAAGTAGGGTGATGAGGGGTAACTTCGGAGGCTGCACTTGTGGAATGTCAGTGCCTCCCCTCTCCTATGTCATTTGGATTCATTTAGTATAATTGGATTTTAATTTGGGGGCTTTCCATACACTCATCAATCAGTTACTAGCCTTGTCTGAAAACTCTTGGTCATTGTTTCCTCCCTTAATATAAACAGTATCAGTCCGCTCTGGCACTTGAACCTCAGGACCGCCCCTCAGGGTACACATTGCATACCTGGAAGATGACCTGAGCAGGGAGCAGTGCATGGTCCTGCCCACCTGACCCCAGCCCACCATGGCACTCTGCTTCTGTCGGGGTTGGGATGTTTCTAGGGGACTCTGGTGGGTGGGAACTCGGCGTCTCTTGCCTGATTATCTGGGCAGTTAGGCTGACAGCCCCCCTTGGAGGAGTTGGATTGGGTTAACGGGGGTTAAGGGGTTAAGGGGTGATGGGGTTTGGGAACAGGAAATGAGAGTGGGATTGTAGCTTCACTTTAGGGAACTCAGAAACGTGCCAGCGTGGATTTTCTCCGTTTTCTGCGGATGTTTGATTTCCTTTCATCCCTTCACTCTCTGTTCTGCATTGGTGCTGATCCAGATTGTGGTTAACTGTCATGGACAGGGGCGAGTCCCTTTGCTCATCCCAACCATCAAGTTGAGGTTGTGTGATGATAGTCGTGCTCTGGGAGGATGTGTCTCGCCTTCCACTGCAGCCCTGAGGTTTGACTTGCTGTTCTGCTCCTAGGGCTGGAGTTTGCTGATGCGTCACGCTCTCGCCAATCTCCATTGTGGCTCAGACGGTCTCCTGGATGGGAGCTGTGCATGGTGGGGACAGACCCACAGCAGCAGTGGGTGCACGCTGCAGGACGCCAGTCTCCACTGTTTTGTCCCTTCTGAGCTGGTGGTGAGGCAGGATTAAAGTGGGTCTGGAAAGAGAAGGCCACCTTTATTTTTGTACCAGTAGGAAATGATGGGTATTTCTTTTATGGTTATGATGGCCTACATATAAAAATTCATTACAGGGCTGGCCCCGTGGCCAAGTGGTTAAGTTCATGTGCTCTGCTTCTTCAGCCTGTGGTTTGCTGGTTCTGATCCTGGGTGCAGACCTACACACCGCTCATCAAGCCATGCTGTGGTGGCATCCCACATAGAAGAACCAGAAGAACCTACAACTAAGATATATAACTATGTACTGGGGCTTTGGGGAGGAAAAAAACGCAACTCATTACCATCTTCAGTTACCTTTTATTTTTCTCTTGTTACAAAAGTTATATCTATTCTTTCTAGAAAATTTAGATACTATAGACAAAAATAATTAAATTCTAACACTTAGAGAAAGCTAAGGCTATTTCAACCCCATTTATTTGCTCAGCAGGTACTCACTGAACACTTTCTCATGCTCCTGGGGCACATAGACGCAGACATGGAAAACTTGCTCCCTACCTCCACGTCTTGCGCGGGTCACGGAGGGAAGCAAGCGGACGCCATCTGGGCTTATGATGGGCCCTGTGGAGAGTGGGTGGTTCCTAGATGTTCCACAGGGGAGGGCACAGGTGAGGTTGGTGTAGGTGACAAGGCGTGTGAGCCAGCATGAGCTTGCCCTCTGGGAATTGCATGGGGTCTTACGGTGTCTGCCAGGCCCTGTGGCTCCTCAGATGGGTGGAGGAGTATCAGCAGGGAGATGGGAACAGCTGAAGCGGAAGGTGAGCCTCTGCTGGCTCCTCTGTGGTCTTATCTCATCCTCACAACCTTAGGAAAGAGACTCTATGTTCTCTGCTGTACACACGACCAAGGTCATCACATGACCAAGGTCACATGAGTGCAGGGCTGGGCCTCTGGCATCCAGCTCCTCGGTCCCTGGGCCCTACCTGGAACAGTCTTCTGGACTCTGTCTCAGCTGTTGCTGCACAGACAGAAGATAGGCTCCCCCAGGACGGGCTCCCCAGGACAGGCTCCCCCAGGGTGGGCCCCCCTGAAGTGGGCTCCCTTAGGATGGGCTCTCCAGGACAGCCTCCACCAGGATGGGCTCCCCAAGATTGATTCCCCTTGGATGGACCCCATTGTCTCTGTTGTTTCCTCTTCCTAGACCAGGTGCCTGTATAGAGAAGGCACTCCTAAGTGTTTGTAGAATGGACAGGAACAAACTGCAGCTTGCTCCTTTGTATTAGCAGAGCTGTTTTAGTGCCTCTGGTATATAGGGTAGGGGTGTTAAATTTTACACTCAGAAGGTACTGCCTGGCCAGCAGTCCTTTGTTTTGTTTTATTTTTTGGTGAGGAAGATTAGCTCTGAGCTAACATCCATTGTCAATCTTCCTCTTTTTTTGCTTGAGGAAGATTCGCCCTGAGCTAACATCTGTGCCAGTCTTCCTCTATTTTGTATCTGGGTTGCCGCTGCAGTGTGGCTTGATGAGCGGTGTAGGTCCGCAACTGGGATCTGAACCTGTGAACCTGGGCCTTCAAAATGGAGCGCCTGGACTTAACCACTAAGCCGTGGGGCCGGCCCCTGGCCAGCTGTCCTTTTGAAAGGGCACTTCCTTCTTAGTTCCCAAAGTCCAAGCAGTCTTCCAGGGCAAGCACGGGGCATCTTCCTTGCCTAGTGTTTGGGCTCCAGCCCACCTCGCTGGGATGCTTGGGGGCCTGGGCAGAGGAGATGCCAGGGGCTTGTTTACGCATTGTTGGTGTTTATCAGGTTCTTCTAGTCCAGGATCAGATATTGGAGGGTTGTTCTGGGAACACTGCCCACAGCGCACCTGTCTGTCTAGCTCGTTGACAGCTTAGTCTGTGCCTCTACTGACTACATGGTGGCCCAGGCCGAGCTTCTCCCCAGGCAGCCCTGCACTGGGCTAGAGCTTGCATCATGGGTGAATAAAAAGACACACAAGCTGAGGAGGCAAACAAATGATATTGGTAGGAGACTGTGCTCCGGCTAAGGGATGTCCAGTTCATCCTGACAGTGGTCACAGCGGGACAGATTCAGACACACAGCACCTGGTTTCTGTGCCTCCCTTGCTCTAGGTTGCCCATCACCCTGAAATGGCGACACTGGACGTGCTACTTTTTCTGGCCACACTCACCTTCTAGAGCTGCCACAGGTTTCAAGTCCTGGGGATGGGATTAGCAACGTGGCTTACTCACACAGGTACTCGGGGTGCTGGCTGCATCTGGGGAGCTTGGCCAGTCTGCAGGCACACTGTGGGCACGGCCTGTGTAATGCAGCGGGAACACCCAGCCCAGGCCTTTGCCTGCCTGCTGCCTTCTCGCCGCTCCTCAGCAAGCAGGTGAGAAGCCGCAGAACCTCGAGGGCTAGGCTCTGCTCTCCTCGGATGCCTGCTGGCAGATTCTGTTCCTCTTTGTGCGATCTGTCTTTTCTCTCTCAATGTTTGATGGGACTGTTTTTTTTACTTACTCTGCTCAGCACTTGGTGGACCCTTTGAAATTAAAGATTCTTGTCTTTCTGTAGCTCTGGGAGATGATCCATTAATTTTTGGACCAACTAGCTAATCAGGCCAGGATCTCCCATGTGCTCATCTCCTGCCCGCACCTCTCCTGTGAGCTCAGGGAGACCTCAAACTCAACAGTCAAAACAAACTCCCTTCCCCAAAGCTGCCTCTCTCAGTGACCAGCTGCCGTCTCCCCAGAAGCACAGGTGGAGGCAGACCCAGAGAGGGGGCTCCCAGAGACTCTCTCGAAATGTTATCAGGACACACGGAGGTTCAAAAAGATGAGGTCTCAAGAAAAGGCTACCACGAACAAGGAACAACCGTGTGAACAGAAAGTCTGCAAAAAAGCACAAACAGCAGGGCTGGAGGGTAAATCCAGGGCAGCTTCCTCTGCAGAGCGAGGGGCCAGGGGATGGGCTCTCCACAGCAGAGCTGGGAGACCACGAGGGTCAACCAGGAGGTCCCGAGAGGCGAAGTGTGGCATGGAAGGAGAGAAGACACTGGGGCAAATTCAGTGAAAAGTCTGTTCCTCTGTCACTGCATTACCACAAAGGGCAACCAGGGAGGGTTTCCCCAAACTTGTAGGGTGTATTTGGGGTTATATGTCTTAAATTGTGGTTTATGTGGAAGACAAAATTTTCTTTGGAGAACCTTGGAGGCATCTGAAATTGAAGCTAGATTTTAGCATTAGGTGGGCTATTTGGCCTCATTTAACCTGAAGAAAAAGGCGGGGTGGTATGAGCACTGGACATCTGGCCGGAGGAAGGCGAGGGAGGCCTGTGGGATGGCATGTGTCTTCTTTCTGAAGGAGAGCAGGAAGGGGGACTGCACAGGGTCTCCAACGGAGGGTGAGTTTGAGGGGTCGTGAGTTGGCCAGAGGAGCGTTGAAGGGTCGACGAGAGTATTGAGAGCCCCTCAGGCTGAGGAGCATGATTTTGGAGAGGGACCCAGGTGCCATGTGGCATGACAGCCCTGCAGCATGTGCTATGGAGAAAGCCCATGGTCAGTTCCTACAGGCTGGGGTGCCCGGGTGGGTGCGGAGGACATGGCAGTGGACAGGAAGGCTCCTGGTGGACTGCAGGCCCAGTGAGGAGGGCAGGGTGGAGGGAGGGGCCGCGGGCCGGGAGAAGCAGCAGGGCCAGTGGGGCGGGCCCGAGGGTGGTCATGAGGCTGAGGTGAGAGAGGAGCAGGCTGGCCACGGTGAGGAGGATAAGGCCTTTGGGGTGAGCAGTGGAGGGACAGAGAAGGCCGGGACTGGGCCATCCAGGGGAATGGAGCGTGTCAGGTAGAGGAGGATGGTAAGGTGGGCTGGGGGGACGGTGTGCCACGGTTGAGGGAGGCCTCGTCAGGGGTAACCGAGGCACTGCCTGGGCGCCCAGAAGGGTGGGGTGAACTTAGGTGGAAGTCAGTGCCCCAGGAAGAGGAGGAGGGGATGCTTCCAGCAGAAGGTGCATTGAGGTGTGGACGTGCAGAGTGAGGTTGCTCGGGAGAGAATTCTCAGCCAGCTCTTAGGCCATGGGGTCACCCGTGTGGGGAGGGCGTTGAAGTTCAGAGAGGAAATGGGGCCTCAAGGGAGAGGGGACGGGCCACAGAGAAGGGGTCCTTGCCTGGGAGAGGGAGCTGACGGTGCCGCTCTGTGGAGCTTGGTGGGCGGGGCTGCCTACCACCAGAGGGTCCCTGCTGGTGTGCTGTGCCTCTCAGGTCCCTTGGGAGCCAGTCATGCTGCACAGCTGGGGAGCCAGCACCCCTCAAGAAGCTGCTGCCATCAGTAGCCTCCCGGTTCTCTTGTCCCCAAGCTGAGAAGTCTTTGCAGGAAGGCACTGTTGTTCCCTCATGTGGCAGCCCTGTGCCTGGCCCAGTCCCACACACAGTTGGCGCTCAGTGACACCATTGACCGGCAGGTGAAGGGTCTGCACTGATGAGGGTGGGTCAGGTGGTGAGTGGTGTTAAAAGGACCCTTTAAGGATAATAGCGTGGTGAGGCCGTTGATCATTGGTGGCAGTAAGTAGCCTGGAAATGGCCTTGGGGAGCCAAGAATCTGCCAGTTCATCCTCTGGTGTCATGGACTCCTGCTGTGTTGGGATGGGCAGGGCCCAGGTTGGTGTAGCTCAGGGGAGGCAAGGAGAGTGGCTTTGGACTCAGAGAACTTTTCAGGGTCAGGTGGTGGGCTGCTAGAGTGGGTGGAGGGTGAGGCGGCTGGGATGCAGGGACGGTCGGGGGTGTCCTGGTGTGTGTGTCTGCGTTGGGGATGTGTTGGGTCTTCCGTCTATGTCCCCAAGGTGGGTGTTGGGGGGTGGTGGTGCCTGCTGGGTGTTGGGCGCCATGGGCAGTACCAGAGTGGTGGCTGGAGGTGGCTGCTGAGACACAGTGGCTTTGGGGGTGAGTACGAGGGTCAGGGGTCTGTGGGTGAGCGTGTCCCGGTCAGAGAAGGTGGCATGGTGCCACCAGGCTCCTGCACTGACTGGGGACAGGCTGATGGGGTGTCCCCAGTTCTGGAGGGACTGTGGAAGCAGACCGCGCCTGCTCTCTCAGGCCCAAGGCCCCCTCTGCTTCTAAGAATCCTGCTGTGTGGGGATAGAGAAAACTGAGAACAGCCTGGGTCCAAATCTGCCTCTGACACCAGTTACCTGTGCAGCCATAGACAAGTTACTTAACTTCTCTCTGCCTCTGTTTCCTCATCTCACAAAATAGAAATAATAATCGTACCTACTTCATAGTAACATTGCTTATGGACTCACGAATTAATATATGCAAAGTCCGGAGAACATCCCCAGCCTGTGCCAAGTACCATGTGTGTTTCCCTACTGCTAGTATTGTTCTTGTCTTGTTCTTATTCCTGAACTTTACCTTTCTCCTCAGTGTGTTGGATGCTTTCTGCCTCATTGGAAGTACTCAGTTTCTCTCCCTCCTGTCGCATTTCCTTCCACTGTCGCTGTTCTTTATTGCTTTGGTCTTTTGGCCCCCATGCTCAGCTCAGGGCCTGTTGCACTGTGAATCTCTGTGAACTTTGGTGGCACAATCATGGAGAGCTGGAGTGTCATACTCACAAAACGTCCCCTCTGTGTGGGCAGAGATGGGGCTGAGCCACATGGATGGGCATCACTAGTGCCGTGCTTGTCGCCTCCCTGGAATGGCTTTCCCGTCTCATCTGCCAGCAGACTTCTGCTCCCTGTCCAGGGCACCAAGCATGCAGCGGGGGCTGGCACTTGCTCTGCTCCCGAGTGAGGCCGTTTGAAGGGCTGGGACATTGCCTGGAATGGGGTGGGCACTCATTCAGTGGCTGTGAGCTGAGAAATTCGTCAGAATGGGACTCTGTCTAGCAGACGTAGACCTTGGAGAGGAGAGGGAAGGTCATGGCACCTGGCACTTATTCCTAGCTCCTGTCAGTCTGAACAAGGAGTGAGTGAAGCAATGTCAGTATCATTTGGCTGGAATCGACTGATCCTCCTCGTCGGGTGGGGGGAGAGTGGAGACTCTGTGCTGTAGCCGTCTGTGCCATTAGGAAGCTGTCGCTTGAATGAAGCATTTCTTTCCGACCTCAGTTACCTTTTCTGCAAAGTGAGGCAGCTGGATTAGATGATGTTTTCATCTGCTTGGCCTGCTATAACAGAATACCATACATGGAGGGGCTTAAACGGCAGACATTCATTCCTCCCAGTTCTGGGCTGGGGGTCCATGATCAAGGTGCTGGCAGGTCACCTGTCTGGTGAGGCCCCACTTTCTGGTTCACAGATGGCCGTCTTCTCGTATCTTCACATGGCGGAGAGACAGAGTGTGTGGGAGGGTGAGATCCTGTGTCTCTTCATCTTTTACAAGGACGTTAATCCCCTCACAAGGTCTTCACCCTCATGACCTCATCTAAACCTAATCACTCCCAGACGCTATCACTTTTGGGCTCAGCATTTCAACATGTGAATTTGGGGGGTTGCAGACTTTCAGCCAACAGCAGATGATCTCAAGATGTTTCAAGTGTTGCCCCCTACGTCAGAATCAACTGGAAGGTATGGGGGGGTGGGGCTTTGTTAAAGCAGGCGGCTCCTGGCCCCTCCCCAGACCTGCCAACCCAGAGCCTCGGGTGGAGGAGAGGGCCCAGGAACTGGTGTTTCTGTAGTCCAGGTGGTGGAATTGCCAGCTGAAGTTGGAAACTAGTGTGCTATGGTTTCTTTTGGATTTCACTGTTGGTTCCACTAGTTTTACTATTTGTTGGTACAGTTTAAGGAAAAATTAAGCTATAGGCTGAACTTATAAAATGTGTTATGGGTATTACTTATAGAATTAGTTATTAGAATTATTAGAATTAGAAATAATTTATTTTTTAATTTTTTTTGTGAGGAAGATTGGCCCTGAGCTAACATCTGTTGTCAATCTTCCTCTTTTTGCTTGAGGAAATTGTGACTGAGCTAATATCTGTGCCAATCTTCTCTATTTTATGTGGGATGCTGCCACAGCGTGGCTTGATGAGCAGTGTCTAGGTCCATGCCTGGGATCTGAACCTGCGAACCCTGGGCCACCAAAGTGGAATGCATGAGCTTAACCACTATGCCACCAGGCTGGCCCCAGAAACAATTTATTTTTAATTACTTGAGGGACATGACAGTAAGAGATTCTAATAGAAATATTTGGTTAAACCATATACGAAACTATTATTTGAAATTGTGTCATACAGTGTTATGACTCCATGGTGCTCAGATGAATCATAAAATAATTCTGCATATAAAACTAGGAAATCATTTCTTTCATAGGGGCAGCATCTATTATTGTTTGGAAGAGAAGGCTAGGAGGTCTCTTGTGACTGGAGGAAACCAGCAGGTCTCACTGAGCTCTGTCCTGGAGAATCCACAGTGACAAGACTCTTGCAGTAACATCAGGAACAGCGGCCACTTTGATGTGTCATGTCTGCCAGGAACCGGATCCTGTCTGAGCATTTTTTAGATGGGTTATTTCATGCATCTACTCTATCCCCCTCCCCGACCGATAGGGTGATTCCCCTTGTACGAGTTTCCTGTGGCTGCTGAAACGCGTTGCCACCAACTTAGTGGCCTAAAACAGCACAACTTTGTTCTCTTACAGTTCCAGTGGTCAGAAGTCCCAAGTCAGTCTCCCTGGGCTAGACGTCCACGTGTGGGCAGGGCTGGTCCTTCTGGAGCCCCGGGGAGAATCTGGTTCCTTTTGTGGCTTCTAGGGGCCGCCTGCATCCCTTGGCGTGTGGCCCCTTTCTCCGTCTCAGAGCTGTGGCTCTAATCTCTGCTCCATCCTCGCGTGGCCTGCTCTCTCGCTCTGACCCTCCTGCCTCCCTCTGATAAGGACCCTGTGGTGACATGGGGCCCACCCGGGGAACCCAGGATCACCTCCCATCTCAGGATCCTTCACTGGATCACAGCTGCAAGGTCCCTTTGGCCACGTGAGGTGACGTCGTGGGTTCCAGAGGTTAGGATGTGGCATCTCTGGGGGCGTATTCAGCCCACCACACCCTTTTAGAAGATCCAATGAGAAGACCCTAAAACACAATTCTTGGCCAATATGAATATAAACATTTTTAATGATGAATATTAAATAGTTAAATGTCTAGTCATAATATTTAAATGATTAATTTAGCACCAGTTGAATATTAAGTAATATGGTAATTTAGAATTAAGTTGTTCTTTTTTCACTCATGTATCATAAAATGATTTTATTCAAACATGCATCCTGCGTAGCGTCGTCTTTGAAGCTGCTCTTGGAGTCGTCTAATAATACACTTTCCCTTTTGTCTAGTTCTTTCACTTTGTGTGTGTGCAGAAATTGCTTTGGATTATGCTTCTGTTACTGGAAACTTTATCCCAAGACACAAGAATTTCTTTTAACAACTTTAAAACAATTATTTCAAAAACATACCCTCTTTAAAAAACATATTCTCTATTACATTTTGGGTCTTTACAACATAAACACTTACTGTGTTGCTTTTTAAAGTGATCTTTAAAGGGTTTTGTGTGTAGAAAGGACTTCTCACCACAGGCCTGACTGCGGGCCCTGGGAGCCCGTGCGGGGCTAGCCCTGGGCTGGCGTCAGGAGCCTGGATGTCGGGAGGGCTCCCAGCACTCTGCCTGATGTGAGCGGCTCCTGTGCCTCACCTGTTTGTGCAAACAGTGCTGTCTGTGCTGATGCCCCTTTCCCCCTGGGGGTCTGGAGTTGGGGGCGTACCGGGCAGAGGGGCCCACAGGACCAGCCACCAGTGAAAGCCCTGGGTCTGAGTCTCTGACGGGCTTCCCTGGTGGACAGCATTCCACATGTGTTGTCACAATCCTCTACTGGGTGAATTGAGCATGTCTTGTGTGACTCCCCAGAGAGGATTTTGGAAGCTGGTACTTGTATCCCCTGGACCCATGTGCTTTCTCCCTTCACTGACTTTTTTGTTTTTGTTTTTGTTTTTCGTGTGGAAGATTAGCCCTGAACTAACATCACCGCCAATGCTCCTCTTTTTGCTGAGGAAGATTGGCCCTGAGCCAACATCTGTGCCCATCTTCCTTCACTTATATGTGGAATGCCGCCACAGCATGGCTTGATAAGTGGTGTGTAGGTCTGTGCCTGGGATGTGAACCCAGGAACCTCAGGCCACCGAAGCAGAGCGTGGGAACTTAACCACTATGCTACCAGCTGGCCCCTCCCTTCACTGATTTTGATTTGTATCTTTTCAGTGTAATAAATCTTAGCCTTGAGCACAACTGTATGCTGAGTTCTGTGTTTCCTCTTAGTGAGTCATTGAACTTTGGGGTGGTCTTGGGGACCTGACACACGTTAGTTTTCGATGACAACCAATATTTTCACTTATCAAGTCATCCCCCTGGAATAATTAAGTTAGTATTAAATTTCTTTGCTCTTTTTGGTTGTTTTGTCTGTTCTATCAGGTGACCTCTGTAGTATTGACTGAGGCTGTTTCAGACTAATATGTTTTCCCCATGTGGTACTGTTACAACCTACAAACATAGGCTCTTTCCCCGCCACACAAGAGGGGCCAAATAAAAACTGGAACACCAGGCTATGGCAAAAGAAAGGGCTTTTATTTCGAGTGATATCAGCCGGGAGACGAGAGTAAGCCCTCAAATTTGTCTCATTTCATCTCGTCTCCCCAAAAGAGGGGAGGTGAGGGGTTTTAAAGCTTTGTGAGGAATGTGGCTGCTTGTGTGGGGGGGTAGTCAGCAGCCTTGCTGGTTGGTGCTTTCCCACCAGCCTGCATTCGACCTTGGGATGCTGCTTGCAGGGAGGAGGAGATGATAAGGAACCTAGGTGTGTGACTTTGGCCATCTGTCTCCATGGCAGATAGTGGATTCTGGAGCCAGGGAGCCAGAGAATAGTGCTTAGCCTTGAGCACAACTGTATGCTGAGTTCTGTGTGTCCTCTTAGTGAGTCATTGAACTTTGGGGTGGTCTTGGGGACCTGACACATGTTAGTTTTCGATGACAACCAATATTTTCACACAGAGAAAGAGTCCTTTGGTTTTAACCCCACATATGCTGGGTTTAATGTAGGGGAAATGATATCAGGGCTGGCATCAATTCCCCCCTATTTTATGCTCATTTCTCAATCTTGAGGGATTTGCGGCAATGACTGATCTAGCAACTTCTCTGAATCAGGGCGTAGGTTATTCCATCTCATTGAACCAGTCTTTTAATAAGGCAGTAATGCAGTGATGCCAAATTTAGGCCTGTATCATGTAAGTAACTAACTAGGTATTTAATAAGAAGTATTTTTAGAGAAAGGAAACGGTAAAACAAGGTTAATGGTTGGAGCAAATTATAACCCAGTTCCGGAGCCCAGGGGGCAGCCAGTCAAGATTCCTAGAAGTCAGAGTCAAAGCATCTTTTGCAGTTTGAAATGTCTCTGATGGTGTCATCAGGCACTCAGGTATCTTTCTGAGTGGCTTACACAGCAACAGACATGAATCTCTCTTAAAGTTACATCAAGTTGTCCAGCTTGAGTTTGTAAAGCTTCAGGAAAAAGGGCAGATTCAATTTTTAATGATTTCAAGTGAAAATGAAGGAAAAAACAGAATATTAGTTTGGAGGTTTATTATTTCAGATATTTCAGGAGACTAGAAGAATTTAGGATCTAGTTGAGTTTACAGATATAAAACAAAAACTTCAAAGACAATTAATGGAACCAGAATCTAATATCCATGAATGTGTATTATAGTTTTTATTGAAACATAATTTTTCTCTAAAATCACCCTCAATTTTACCAAACATAGCCAAATTAAGACTAACTGGTTTACAAAATAAGTCTAGTTTTAATAAATTTGGCCCAGTTATATACATAAGTACAGCAAGAATAGCAATTGGTCATATAGGCTTTTTTAAATCTGCTTTGCTGGAACTTTTTACAAGGACTCTCAGATTGAACTTTAAAGGCTTCTCGAGGCAAGGAAAGCCAGACCAAAACTTGTCATCAGATTCAGCCTGCAATACCTACAGATTTGGGTGCATTCCTCCCTTCACGAGGTCCCCAAAATATTGAGGTTCCAGGGTCCTGCCCAGTGGCGCAGCGGTTAAGTTCACACATTCCATTTTGGCAGCCCGGGGTTTGCTGGTACAGATCCTGGGTGTGGACATGGTACTGCTTGGCAAAGCCATGCTGTGGCAGGCGTTCCACATATAAAGTAGAGGAAGATGGGCATGGATGTTAGCTCAGGGCCAGTCTTCCTCAGCAAAAAAGAGGAGGATTGGCAGCAGTTAGCTCAGGGCTAATCTTCCTCAGAAAAAAGAAAATATTGAGGTTCCTTGTATCTGCCAGAGGGAGTGACATTCTTTACTCAACCTTACCAGATTCTTGGGAACCCATGAGCAAGGTACCAGGCCAATATTTCCAAGTGGCTTTATTTCAGAAAGTCAACCTTTGTTCCTCAAATGCTGTCTGGTCATATCCAAGTCTGTATATTTCTCTCAAATATGACATTCCAGTCAAAGCCTTGGTATTATAACCAGTGTTTCCAATTGTGTCCTGTTATAAGGAGAACAGATTCTTGTTGAACTTATACAAACAATTATAGAGCCATGGAAATAAGAATATTTACTCACTAAGAATTTCCAAATTCTGGAGGGATAAGGTAAGGAGAAAAAGATAAATGGTGCAGTTTTATTTACAAATGTATAATTTCATCAAATTGCTATAAGTCATAGTTAGCATAAGGGAAAGGAAGAAAAGATTTTCTTAAATCTGAGAAAACAAAACACAAAACATTAAAAAAATAAGCAATATTTTAAACAAGAAGTCATAAAAATTCTAATTATTCTCATCAGTTTATTTAGTCCCGTGTAGTTGGTTCTTGATCTTAATCTTCTGTCAGCAGTTTTATGAAGGCATGAGTTTCTCTGTTAGAGTTCTGTAATTTCTTACCCAGTTTAGTTTTACAATCTGAACGTTTATCAGAAAGCTGTATTCTAGAGTGAACGTCAGAGTCCTTTCCATGAACTTTTCTGAAAATAAAACATACTTGTAAAAGCATCAGGGTAAAACAACCGTCTATAAATAAGCAACTATTTAAAAATGGCAATTGACAAAGAAACTTGACTATTTCTGTGACATGTAATGCTTTAAAATAACCAGAATTATGACTGATAACCAGGACAGATTAGAATTTTAGTAATGTTATACAATTTTTAAAACATTTACATCAATAACATTTACCCATATAATATGATAGGTCCCCATGAAGCAATGTTTAATTATCCCTTTAACCATGGTGACAGTTAAAGAATTTTAGGCAAATGCAGAGAATTAAATAGTTGTAAGAAAAACCTCAGCATCTGTGATTAAGGACCTGACAAAAACAATGTAGGAAATTAATTTTGATAAAACATAAAATCCTTATCCTTTTGGTAGATTATTTAAAGAAAAAAAATCTTTTATAATTTTTTTTTTTTTTACCACAAGCAGACTAAAAGTTTAGGAAAGTTATCTTTTTAAGAAAGATAAGACCAAGTTTTAATTTTGTACCAGTTTACTTTTGACATTTAAATTTATTTACTTAAGTAAATTTATTTATTTATTTATTTATTTTAAAGATTGGCACCTGGGCTAACAACTGTTGCCAATCTTTTCTTTTCTTTTTTTTTTTCTGCTTTTATCTCCTGTACATAGTTGTACATCTTAGTTGCACGTCCTTCTAGTTGTGGGATGTGGGATGCTGCCTCAACATGGCCTGACGAACAGTGCCATGTCCGCGCCCAGGATCCGAACCCTGGGCCGCCGCAGCGGAGCGCGCAAACTTAACCACTCGACCACGGAGCCGGCCCCAGTAAATTTATTTTAATCTTAGCCAACTTGACCGTACATAAAACTCCTCAGGGTTTTGCTTTTCTAAACCTTTTGTTACTTACTTTTTACATTCAGAATTTGTCCCAGTTTCCCTTTCTTCCCTTTTAGTACATTAGGACAAATTTATCTTTTTTTCACCCAAAAAGCAAAAATACTTTTATTTTTTATACGTTTTTACTGAAAACATACATTTTACTTTCCTTGAATGCAAAGATTTTTTTTCTTATTAATTTTTAATAGCTTTAATTATATATGTTAATTAGAATCTTTAACCCTTAGAAACCTTAATTTCTAAGTAAAAACCAACTAAGCAATTATAAACTTTTCTTTACGTTAGCATTCTGTGGCTTGACAAATTTACAATTACCTTATATAATTTTTGGAAATGTTACTCTATAGTAATAAAACACAAGGTGTGTATGCTAATAGACCCAAACATGTTTTAGATTTTCTGTAATAAGAAGCCAAAAGTAGATAGACATGTTCAGCAATAATGTTTCAGTGTTCTATCCTATCCAGAAATGACCCAGATATTCAACAGGTTTTGTCATTTAACTTAACTTAGTAAAACTATAAAGTTTGTTTCCAAAAAAATTTTGGAAGCTGTGTTTTTTAAGTATACAGACCACAAAACACAGTTACTTTACTCAGACACTTTTACCCATTTTTATCTATTTAAATTATTTGTTTTTAGCAATCATGTCTAGATTACTCTCAAAGACATTGTGTGACATCAAAGCAGTTAGCCGTCATCT
Source organism: Equus quagga (assembly GCF_021613505.1). Lineage (NCBI taxonomy): Eukaryota > Metazoa > Chordata > Mammalia > Perissodactyla > Equidae > Equus > Equus quagga. The sequence goes on along the minus strand of NC_060269.1, from coordinate 153,002,961 downwards.
TAAGTTGTTTTAAGTACATACATCATAACACATAATTATTAAAAAGTTTCTCCAAAAACACTTGTCCTTTTACATTTATTTAGTTTACATGGTCTTAACAATTATATTTAGATCGTCTGCGAAAACCTTATGAGACATTAAGCAAAATCAGCTATTATTTTAAGTTATTACTCTTGCTGACAAATTTTGTAGCAGAGAGAATATGACCTCCTTTGACCAGTAAACCCAGGCTGTGTGTCTGCATTGTATCTAATGCTGATAACTTTGAGGACATGCCTATTTTAAATCAAGCCTGCAAACTTAAACAGACTTTTATTTACCAAAGGTCATTTTATATCATGTTAAATAACTTTGTCTTTTAGAACATTCTGTATATTAATTAAAGACTGAGTTCCATTGTGAGAGGTTTTGAATCCTCTCTTTTAAGGATGACCCCTAAGGTGTACTCATCTGAAACAGAGGTTCCCCAGAATGGCCATTATGATTCCAAGTTGTCTCAAAGTTTACTTATTTTCACGTGTTTAATTTTAGATCAGGAGTTTCAGGGGAGTTGAAATGGCGCATCTCAGAGAGAGAATAGAGAGAAGCAGCAGATTTGGCTTCGGGCGCTGGCATGTTTAAGTATTTAATTATTTTCTCTTAAAGAGGCAGTAAAGTATTTCTGATTTTATTTAGAAGCCGCAAAAGATTAAAACAAGCTTCCCATTGTTGTGGCTGGCTTTTTCCAATTGCTTACATCAGTTTGGGTAAACTGAAATTGCCCCATTTTGGCCATTTTAAAGTGAGATCTCCTTTAGCATGCTTAATTAACATCGGCTGAAGGGTGGATTTCTTATGCTTTTACAATATCAGGGAGGGGAAACCTACCCTAATGAGACACAATGTTTATCCCCACAAGGTAATCTATAATACAATAAGACAGAAGAGATGTAATCATTTTATATAAAGCCCATTTAAATATACCAGTTTTTACAAACCTTTAATGTTTCCAATGTATACTTCTAATTATAACTTACATTAGAATTCTGTTAACAAGTTTTAGTATTACAGCATTGTGTTGGGGGAGCATCCCCAGATAGACATAACATCTATTCCCAAAAAAAATCCAGGCAAAGTTGACATAACCTCTTTATATAATATTAGCTTAAACACTTTAATTTTTATAGTTTTACCAACTTTAGCAACCTAACTGTTGCCTCAAGCAATCGTTGGTCAGGTTTCTCACTGTGATTTTTGCCTCCTGACTTATTAAATTTTGTTAAACTGGGGTGAATAAAACAGGTTTGATGTCTTTTAATGTTGGGGGGCTAAAATGGGGGTATCCTTTAGCCCATCCAACCTTAGCCAGTGTTTTAATAAAACCTTTCTTTTAACTTTATTTATGTCTGTTCTATTTATCTCATTTTCCTTTTTAATAACTAGTTAAAGATTTTCATCCTGTGGGGATGAGTCCTGTGTCTCTTCCCTTTTTGATTTCTGTTTGTTAACTTAATGTTTTCATTAGCATCTGTGAAACCATAACAAGCTGAGACTCCAAGTTTGGTTAAGTTCTTAAGACTAGTCATTGTATTTTCCTTTTAATTTGGCCTTTTCATAGGTACCAATAAAACAGCTGTTTATGAAAAGAGCTCTCTAAAAATTTTCCAACTTAAGGATCCATTGTTTGGCCATATTCTCTCCAGAGTTTAAAGAATATTGTGGCCATGTGTTACAAAAGAAAATCATACCTTTTAGACATTGGCTTATAATTAGACCATCTACTCAGAATTAACCCCAATGGGCTCTGCTTGGGGACAGACAGCATGTTTCCCATTCCAGTACATAGAGACAGACAGACATACAGACCCAGACAGAAAAACCAGACACCAGTGAACCGGTTCCCAGATTGAGGGTAGAATGTCTTACAACTATTCCCACTCTGAATGTACGCCCAGATGGCCCCTCCATGAAGGGAAAGTACCCCAGATGGCCCCTCCATGAAGGAAAAGTACCCCAGATGGCGCCTCCATGAAGGGAAAGTACCCCAGATAGCCTCTCCATGAATGGAAGGGACCCCAGAGGAGGGGAAGGAAGTTCACAGGCGTCCCCGAGGCGACTTACCCTATTTCAGAGTCCGTCGACTCACCAGGATGAACAAAGAAACAAACAAACACACACACAAATCTAGAGCCTGTTTCCTTGCCATAAGAGAGTGCGCCTAGGGTCAGCGGTGCCGGGCTAGACGGAAAGTACTGGGGACAGTCCCTAGGGCAAATCACCTAGGCAGCTGCCCGACTGCTTCCCAGGAAATCCCAGTTGGCCTGGGGCCACGGAGCCACGGGCAGGAGCCTGCTGGCTGGCTCCCCAGATTGTTACCGCATACAAACAGGTTCTTTACCCACCATACATGAGGGGCCAAATAAAAACTGGAACACCAGGCTTATGGCAGGGAAAGGGTTTTTATTTCAGGTGACATCAGCTGGGAGATGAGATTGAGCCCTCAAATTTGTCTTGTTTTATCTCCTCTCCCTGAAAGGGGAGGCGAGGGGTTTTAAAGGTTTGTGAGCAATGTGGCTGCTTGTAGAGAGGTGAGGGAAGTCAGTGGCCTTGCTGGTTGGAGCTTTCCCACCAGACTGTGTTTGGCCTTGGGACACTTTGCAGGGAGGAGGAGGGGATGTTAAGGAATCCAGGAGTTTGTCTCCATGGTGGATGGTGGATTCTGGAGCCAGGGAGCTGGGGAGTAAGCAGGGAAAGAGTGCTTTGGTTTTAACCCCACATATTCTGGGATTAATGTGAGGGAACTGATATCAGGGCTGGCATCAGTACCTTGTTCAAAATAAATTAGTGGGGCGCACAGAATATGAGAGAATATAAGCTGACTTCCTTTCCTGAGGGAAAACTTCTCGTGGAGGGGGCTTGTGATCAAAGATGGAGCTGGATCAGGCATCCCTATGTCTGTAGCCAGGACTGCTTTTCACTCTGACTCTGCCCCTCCATTAAATGCAGACTTGGATGCATTGGATCTGTGGAGGAGCCTGAGAGCCCCCCAGGATGCTGGGCTGCTAGTCCTCGGACCACACTTTGAGTAGTTAGGGTTTCGAGGTCTCTTCTTTTTCCATCCAGTCAGGGAGGAGAAGAGTGCCAGGAGGCAGATTCTGCTGGAGTCCTGTATTCCTCAAACACAAGGCAGGATTAGGCTCTGAGAGAGCAGTGTTTTCTACTTTGGAAGGAAATTCTTAGCCTGACTTTAAGATTTACTGCTTCTCTTTCATTTAACATTTATGTGGTAACTAGAGACTCTTTCTGTGATGGTTTTGTTATGAATTATCTTTTTATGTTTACTTAATACCAGTAAGTAAAAGAAATATGGGCTTTTCAATAATGAGCTGTTCATTTTTCTTCCTTAGGGCACTATTTCAAGAAAAAATATGGTAGCATCAAGTTTTCCCTGAACTATGGATCCCCTGGAATAGTGAACTATGCTCCTCGTCTTAGAAGCACATCGAGATGTATAGAGCAGGGGACACGGCAGAGCGCCCGCTGCACGGGACGGCGCCCCCTCGCATGAGGAGTGTGGAGGTGGCCCGAGGAAGAGCAGGGTATGGATTCACCCTTTCTGGTCAGGCTCCTTGTGTGCTCAGTTGTGTCATGAGAGGGAGCCCTGCGGATTTTGTGGGCCTCCGCGCTGGAGATCAGATATTTGCTGTCAATGAAATCAATGTGAAGAAAGCGTCCCATGAAGATGTAGTGAAATTGATTGGGAAATGTTCTGGTGTCCTACACATGGTGATTGGTGAAGGCATCAGCCACTTAGAGTCCTGCTCCAGTGATGAAGAAGTTGGATTTTATGAAGGAAAAGGCTGGCTGAGGCCCAAACTTGATTCTAAAGCATTAGGTATCAATAGAGCAGAGAGAGTCGTTGAAGAAATGCAGTCTGGTGGAATTTTCAATATGATCTTTGAAAATCCTAGTCTTTGTGCAAGCAGTTCAGAGCCCTTGAAATTGAAACAAAGATCCCTTTCAGAGTCGGCCGCTGCACGATTTGACCTTGGGCATGAATGTATAAATAATCGGACTTCCAACCTGCTTTCTAAAGAGGAAATAGCAAAAGTTATTAACGATGATTCGGTTTTCACTATTGGACTAGAGAATCATGAAGATTTTGGATTAGATGCAAGTATTTTAAATGTTGCCATGGTCGTAGGCTACTTAGGTTCTATTGAACTTCCTTCCACAAGCTGCAACCTGGAGTCTGACAGTTTACAGGCCATCCGTGGCTGCCTCCGGCGCCTGCGGGCAGAGCAGAAAATCCATTCTCTGGTGACCATGAAGATCATGCATGACTGCGTGCAGCTCTGCACCGACAAAGCTGCTGTCCTGGCCGAGTACCCAGCCGAGAAGCTGGCATTCAGCGCTGTGTGCCCAGATGACAGGAGGTTTTTTGGGCTTGTGACCATGCAGACGAGTGATGATGGGAGCCTGGCACAGGAGGATGAAGGTGTCTTGCGGACTTCCTGCCACGTGTTTATGGTGGATCCAGATTTGTTCAATCACAAGATCCATCAGGGCATTGCTCGGCGGTTTGGGTTTGAGTGCACGGCTGACCCTGACACCAATGGCTGCCTTGAATTCCCGGCGTCCTCTCTCCCTGTCCTCCAGTTCATCTCTGTGCTGTACAGAGACATGGGCGAGCTGATTGAGGGGGTACGGGCCCGGGCCTTTGTGGATGGGGATGCAGATGCCCATCAGAACACTAGCACCAGCAGCAACAGTGACAGCGGCATTGGAAATTTCAACCAGGAAGAAAAGAGCAGCCGGGTGCTCGTTGTCGACCTGGGCGCCAGCTCTGGCAGGCATGGCACCAGCAGCAGCACCTGGGAGGGAGTGGGTGGCAGGGGCTCCCAGCCCTGGGGCGCCCCCTGGAACGGGGCCTTCTCCCATGACCCTGAAGGGGGACCCCTGTTTGAAGCTGCCTCACAGGGTGACAGGTGTCGGGACTTCACTAAGCATTTAGGGCCCGCCTCTCATGTGGAGGTCCCCCCGGCCTCCTTGCGGAATTCAGTTCCTCCTTCCAAGAGGGGTGCTGTGGGCCCTGGTGGTGGTTTTGGCCAGCGGTGGCTTCCAGTTCACGTTCTGCAGGAGTGGCAGTGTGGACACGCCAGCGACCAGGAGTCTTACACGGACTCCACCGACGGATGGTCCAGTGTCAACTGTGGCACACTGCCCCCTCCTATGAGCAAGATTCCCGCGGACCGCTACAGGGTGGAGGGCAGCTTGGCTCAGCCCCTGCTGAGTGCCCAGAAAAGGGACTGGTCCAGGAAGGCTTTTGGGATGCAAAACATTTTTGGTCCGCATCGAAATGTTAGAAAGACTAAGGAAGACAAAAAGGTAAGCCTGTTAGGAGTGGTTCAGCAAAATTGAGCTTGATTTTATAACTTAGTCAATTACTGATGCAATGGTGGCACATTAATGCTAAGTTCTCTGTCCCAGCCTCCTCTGGCTGCCCTGTGGCCTCTCTCGGCTGTCACAGGACGTTTGCTTTGCTCCTGTGCTGCAGGCTGTGTCTTGCCCAGGAGCCCTCTGGGCTCTCAGCCCCAGCACTGGCCCTGGCCCTGCCAGCTCTCTTGGCGGGTCCTGGGCAGGACATCTGGGCAGGACAGGTGGTAGTAGAAGGGCCGTTGACTTCTTACAGCCCGGCATGAGACCCTCCTCCCTCCTTCCTGCCCTTTCTGACTGCGGTGCCTGGGAGGTTCTGTCCCTGCAGCTTCTTTGAAGTCTGTTTTATCTCTGGCCCCAGAGTCTTCGTCCCAGGGTCTGAGGTGAGAAAATTCTTGAGACACGGAGACTGTTCACTTCAGGATGGGGAGCTTCACCGTGGTGTTGATCTTTGTACTGTTTCCTTCATCAAGAAATCCTGCTACGGAAAAACGCCAGCCGAATTCAACAGTGGCTAGTGGCTCAAGCTCCTTGATCATTGAGGACGAATATCAAACAGTTAGGGGGCCATGCTTGGTGTAGCGTGGCTCTAAAATCCCCAGGTCCTTCAGTGTCCCTTTGGGATGTGTGTCTGCCCACACAAGGGCTCAATTTGGAGCTGGAGGTAAGGAATCACTATAAAGGACTCTGCTTAGCAGAAGGGCTGGGCCAGCGGTGCTGGTGGTGCAGCTGCGAAGTGGTGTGATGCTCCGTTTGGAACCGGGAGGGTCTGCGGCTGGGTGAGAAGAGGATGGCACTTAGCTTGGCTTGTTTCAAAGGAACTTTCCTCAGAGGACTTTTACAGTGTTAAAATACCTTTTCAAAATATGTTTGTTCACATTTTTGTTCTCGATAGCTGAAAAATCTCATGAGAAAACCCTCTAAAAGCCGCTGGCTGGTTAGGGCTGGAAAGCTGTGGGGCGGTAGTGTTTAATGAATGTTGTGTTCAAGATCCATCTCCTTCCCAAGTCTTACTATTTTTCATTATAAAACATTAAAGAAAATTTAAGCTTGGGGGAAAGGACAGATCTCCTGTAGTTTTACCTCCCCGAAGTGACCATGGGTAACATTTTGATATCTGTTAAGTACAGATTTTTGTTTGTATAAACATAGTTGTAGTCATATGGGTTTCCAACTCAGTTCCTCAGCTGACTTGCTGGTGGGAGTTCTGCAGTTGTGTGGCCTCCCCTTCTCTTGTCCTGTGGTCTGAACTGCAGCAGGCTGGATTCTTAGGGTAGTGCTCCTGCCCCTGCCCCCTGGACCCACCTGTAGTGTGGGCAGGAGCTTCAGCCTGGGCTTCCCTCTTGGGTGGGGCTGGAGCTGGGGAGGGAAGGTCCTGGAACGTGGCTAAAATATTATTCGAAATTGGGAAAATCACCATGTCTTGGAATGCGTATCCTACAAATGGATTTTCTCCATTGCCAGTGTGTAAGTGAACAATGACATTGATAGAAATCAATGGTGTTTGTATGGTTCTTTGTGGACTGTGGTGCAACTTCGTATCCATTCTCATTGAGTTGGAAGTGCCCTATGTATATGCACTGTAGAGCACTATGCTGTCTTAGATTATATAGTGGGGTTCTGACCTCAGGAAACCTGAGAGACGGGGATGCTGTGGTCCCTAGTCTACAAGTGTGAAGTGACCAGTCCTGGAGAGGTTAAGTGACTTATCTAAGGTTTAACAGTCAGGATTAAGCAGGGTCATGATTCAGACCTTCGGCTGCTTGTTTTTTTTAGAGACTTAATTTTTTTAGAGCACTTTTAGCTTTACAATAAAACTGGGAGGAAGGAACAGCTATTTTCCACATACCCTCTGCTCTCAAACATGTACAGCTTCCTCAACTATTAACAACCCCCACCAGAGTGGTGTATTTGTTACAATTGATGAACCTCCGTTGACACATCATAATCAATCACCCAAAGTCCATGGCTTCCATTAGGGTTCACTCTTGGTGCTTTATGTCCTATGGGTTTGGACAAATTTATAATGACATGTATCCATCATTATGGTATCATACAGAGTAGTTTCACTGCCCTAAAAATCCTCTGTTCTCCACCTATTCATCTCCCCTCCCACCTACCCCAGCCTGGACCACTGATCTTTTTACTGCCTCCATAGTTTGCCTTTTCCAGAATGTCATATAGTTGGAATCATACAGTGTGTAGCCTGTTCACATTGGCTGCTTTCCTGTAGTAACATGCATTTAAAGTTCCTCCGTGTCTGTTCATGGCTTGATAATTCATTTCTTTTTAGTGCTGAATAATAGTCCATTGTCTGGATGTATCACAGTTTATTTATCCATTCATCTACTGAAGGATATCTTGGTTGCTTCCAGGTTTTGGCAGTTATGAATAAAGCTGCTTTAAACATCTGTCTGCAGGGTTTTGTGTGGGCCTAAGTTTTTAGCTCTTTCGGATAAATGTCAAGGAGCAGGATTGCTGGATGATGGTAAAAGTATGTTTAGTTTTATAGGAAACCGTCAAACTGTCTTCCGAAGTAGCCGTGCCATTTTGCATTCCCACCAGCAATGGTGGTGTCAGTGTTCTGTATTTTTGCCATTCCAAGAGGTGTGTAGTGGTATCTCACTGTTGTTTTAATTTGCACTTCCCTGGTGACAAATGATGTTGAACATCTTTTCAAGTGCTTACTTATCATCTGTATATTTTTTTTGGTGAGATGTCTGTTAAGATCTTTGGCCTATTTTTAATCAGATTGTTTGTTTTCTTATTGTTGAGTTTTAAGAGTTCTTTGTACATTTTAGGTAACAGTCCTTTATCGGACATGTCTTTTACAAACTTTTTCTCCCATTCTGTGGCTTGTCTTCTCATTCCCTTGATATTATGTTTCTCAGAGCAGAAGCTTTTAATTTTAATGAAGTCCAGCTTATCAGTTCTTTCATGGATTGCGCCTTTGGGGTTGTATCTAAAAAGGCTTCACCTACGTTCTGCTTTGGCAGCCCGGGGTTCACCGGTTCGGATCCCGGGTGTGGACATGGCACTGCTTGGCAAATCTATGCTGTGGTAGGCATCCTACATATAAAGTAGAGGAAGGTGGGCACGGATGTGAGCTCAGGGCCAGTCTTCCTCGGCAAAAAGAGGAAGATTGGTGGCAGATGTTAGCTCAGGGCTAATCTTCCTCAAAAACATAAAAAATAAAAAAATAAAAATAAGGCATCACCAAACCCAAGATCATCTAGTTTTTCTCCTGTGTTATCTTCTAGGAGTTTTGTAATTTTTTATTTTACATTTAGGTCTATGATCCATTTTGAGTTAGTTTTTATGAAGAGTGTAAGGTCTGCGTCTAGATTCATTTTTTGGATGTAGATGCTCCAACACTGTTTATAGAAAAGACTGTCTTTGCTCCATTGTATTGTCTTTGCTCCTTTGTCAAAGAGTGATTGATGACATTTCTGAGGATCTTTGGCTTCTTTCTAATGTTCTTGCACCTTGAACAAAAATGTGAAAATGTAGGTATTGGCTGCTGTTGCACTGCAACAAGAGGATGGAGTCCTGTGATGGAGCTGGCACGTCTGGTGCTGGAGCGCTGCAGTGGGGCAGTCACTGGTTCACAGTGAGCTCTGTTCCTTGTTGGGCCTGGGTGGGGATTCTGGGAGCTCATCAGGCCGAGTATGTTTATTTTCATTTTACTGAGAAGGAAAGTAAGTTTATGCATATTAAATGACTAGCCCACAGTCAAGTGGCAAATAAGTGCTGAGACTAAGACAAACTTAGGGCTCCATGTCACCTCCTACATTACATTACACTTCCATACATTTGTATGACCTGTAATTCCTTTTGCAGTGTGATGGGACACAATTTATCTGAAAATAAGTAGTAATGAATTGTGTTTCATTGGGTTCTTGCTATAATCTCTCTGAAATTTATCAGTTGCTTTTTACTTTGCTATATGGGTTCCCCTGTGTTATGAGCTCAGTCTATGAGCATCCCTTGTTGGAGTGGCAGAAGCTTCCAGAGGTCATGAGGTGGGTCTCCTGGTGTCCCTCCTGGCCTTGCCTGAACTGGCTGGAGGCTTGTCAGGATGAGCAGAGGACAGGCCAGGAAGGGATGAAGGAAATGCCCAGGAATGAGCAGAGGAAGAGGCAATAGGAAAGGGAATTGGGGAAATGCTAGTGGTCGTGGAATGTTGAGTAGTTGGATGTCCTCAGTTATTCTGAGGTCTTCTCCGTGGTAACAGTAGCTTCAGTGTCTTGCTGTGCACAAAACCAGGCTATATCAGTCAGGGTCCAGCCAGGAGACAGAAAACACAGCAGTGATTTGAACAGGGAAAATTTAGTGTGAGGAATTGTTAACTAGGCAAAAGGTGGTTAACTGCTAAGAGCGCTCTAATGGAAGGTAAGGTAGTAACTGCAGAAAGGGGTGGAGGGAAACGTGACAAGGAAGAGACTAAAACTCAGAGGAAAAGGCCCTGTAGGCTGAAGGAGAGCCCCCAGAGGAGAGGTGTTACACTACTCCAGTGCACACCTCCTGAAGACAGCCAAAACCAGAAATGAACTGTTCAGACTTGACACTTCCCTCTGGGGCCCTCTGCTGGCAGAGCCTGCTGCCATGCCAGCGGGCAGGGGAGCAGTGCAGTCTGCAAGGGCCAGCCAGTATCCCATGCTGGCAGAGAAGGGTGGTCTGGCGCTGAGGCGATACCCTGCTGACTGGCACGGCACAGCCGTTTGCCACCCAGCATCCATATGCACTCTCTACACAATGCAGTCTTCCGCTCAACAACCGAGCGACGTGGGTGGAGCCTCCAACAGGATGCAGCTGCTCTTTGCACGCGCGAAGACTCTTCTCTCTAACACAGACAGTCATTACTGTTGTTGCTGTTTGTCGTGGTGGGGGCTTTTCTGAACTAATTCTGTAACGTGCATTCTTTGCTGTGTGTGGCCACATGGTCTCTGCTTGGTTAGCTTAGTGGTCAGCTAATGACTGGATAGAGATTTCTTTAGATGCCTGGAACCAGTCGGTCTTCCCGTCTGTGCTGAGGGGCTCTGAGTGCGTGTTGGGGCACACCTTCAGTGCCCAGCCAGGCAGCTGACAACTCTGCCTTGGCCTTCACATCCTGCTTGTGCAGAGCCTCTGGGACAGCCAGAGGTGAGAGCTGGGGTCTTCTCAGGCCTTTTGTGAGCTTGTACAGTCCTGGACATGGGCACAGCCCTACAGTGGCTTTCTAGATTCCTGGCAATGTGGTGGAGCTTTTCAACCCCCCTAAGGACGTCTCATTCCCCAGCTTTTCCTTAAGCCAGCCTTGGTCACCTGTGCCCATGAGGGGTGTTTCCTGTGACCATGGGGCAGCTCTGGCCTGGACAACCTTGTGAGCTCCTCCTCTCAGTGGGCTGCAAGCACAGCTGATCCCAGGCCTGGGGAGGGCCCCTTCTGGGGCTATTCTTCCCTCGGCACCCTCTCTCAGTCCTAGGATGGATTCTGGTGGCCTCCTTACACGTTGCTGATTGCTTCCATGTTAGACTCGCTAACTCTATAGTAAATCTTACCTTTTAAAGTACTGGCACACAGCCTTTCTTATTTCTGTATGCGCAAAAGAAAGCCAGCTATTAGAAGAAATATGTCACTGCACTGTCACCAGTTGGTCTCTAAGTCCTCTCAGTTCTGTGTCCAGATAGTCACCAGATTCATCTTTTCATTACTCTCCTTTCCCAGTGCTTTTGTCACTACCTTCTTGGTCCTTTAGCTCAATCCAGATTTCGGCTTTCTGTAACCCCTTACTGCTGTGGGAGCCCCGAGGGAAACCAGTCAAAGAGAAGGTGCACTTTTCCCACTCTGCCCACTCGGGGAGGCACCTCTGCCTCAGGCTCTTTTATTATGCTAGTGCAGTGGGAGGTACACGGAGATGAGTGCTCGGCATTTGGACCTCTTCCTGGTGATATCCAGAGCCCTCCCCATGATACGCTGACCCAGGTGATGCTCGAGAAGCTGACCCTACCGCAGCAACACGTCCTCGCGTGGGGAGGAAGGAAGGTTGGGGCTGGGAGTTGGTGCCGAGCACTTGTAGACTTGACCGAGTGTATGAAATTGTTGAACAGAGTTGAGTAAGGTTTACTAACGGGTGATCTTCCATTTTGTTTACTTTGCTTTTCTTTCAGCTTAATGTCTACGGCCAGTTGAAGTAGAAGTTGGTACTAACGGAGATAAAATTTAAAGTCTATGACTAACAAAAGGGATTGGTGTGAAAGGAAGAAAATTCAAGATTTCGAAATGCTGTCTATATCATCAAAAATGATCGAGTTATGTTTAATTTGAATTGAGGATATTTAATTCTGCTTCTTTGAAAATTGATACTCTAAGAATAATATTAATTAAAATATCTGGTTAAGTAGCAAAATCCATGTTTGTAAACTTTGCATATGATGGATTTTGGAAATTTTTAAAATGAAAATATATTATTTATGATAGCATGTAAAGGATTTATTATTATTTTCAAATGAATTAAATATTTAAAAATTTCTCAGTTTAGGGGCCGGCCCAGTGGCGCAGTGGTTAAGTTCTCACATTCTGCTTCTCAGCAGCCCGGGGTTCGCCGGTTCGGATCCTGGGTGCAGACATGGCACCGCTGGGCAAAGCCATGCTGTGGTAGGCGTCCCACATATAAAGTAGAGGAAGATGGGTACGGATGTTAGCTCAGGGCCAGTCTTCCTCAGAAAAAGAAGAGGATTGGCAGTAGTTAGCTCAGGGCTAATCTTCCTCAAAAAAAAAAAATTTCTCAGTTTAATTTTTAATATGGAAACTATCAATAGATGAAACCCATGAAAATAAAAAGAGTATACAGGCATCCTGAGACCGCAGTGTCTGAGGACTGCTGCCCCTGGAGACACTCACCTGCGTGCAGAGGGATGGACTTTCAGGAGGAGTCATTTCTAAACTGGCAGCATTAGTAGGCACTTATAAATATCTTCTTGATTGAATAAAAATACTGACAATGGAGTAAAGTAAAATGTGGTATTTCCGTACTTTGGAAATGCGTGCACTCACTTACAAGTACTATGAGTTTCAGCGCTGTAGCAGGCGGACACGAGCAGTGGCCACACAGCGTAAGGGACGCTGTCCCTCACGGGAAGGCTCGGTAGGCCGTCCGGGGCTAGCGTGGCGGCCCTTCCTCAGGACCCAGGTTCCTTGTGCTGGGTTATTGCCATCCTCCGTGTGTGGCCTCCACCTGAACTTGAAGCTGGCTGCTCTGCAGATCCAAAATAGCTTCACGTCCACATCCAGCCAGCCAGAAGACAGAAAGGAGGTGTGGGGTCACAGGGCCAGTTGTGCACGTCGTGTCTGCTCTGCCTCATTGGTCAGGCCTGGTCTCGTGGCTGCAGCCTGCTGCAGGGAGGCTGGGGCGCCTGGCCTGTAGCTGCCCGGCGTGTGTCCGGCTCAGATGCCCATCATGGCGTCAGAAGGTCGAGAGTGGTTACGCGCTCTCTGCCGCAGTGGTGGGTCTGGGTGTTACCAATACAGAAAGCTCCCTAAGGCACGTGCAGGTCACAAAAATACACACATTTAATATTATCTGGTTTTTGTGTAAAAAATTTCAACTCCTCTCAAATAAACTTATACATTTCAAATAAACATATGTTTATAGATAGAAAAAATTCAAAGGAAGCACCCCAAACTGATAGTAGTAGTTACCTCAGGCATAGTAAGTGAAAACTGGGAAGGGTCCAGGACATTTTAATGTCATCTTGTGTTCTTCTGATTTTTTATTAAAAGAATATGAAGTTATTTTGCCTACTAAAAATAATTCCTTCGAAGAAAAAATAATTATTTTTCTTAATTCTTTTAATAAGAATGAAGTGAGGCATGGCATTGGAAGCTCTAAGCTGAGTTTCTGTGGCGTAGCTAATGATGGCGCGTCAGCTATCAGGCCAGGGCAGTACTGGATGCAGCAAACAGATCTTGTGCAGTTTTCCTAGTACAATGAAAGGAAGTTGTAAAATAGATCGTAAAAACAATCTGGAGAATACTAAAAAGGCCACAGCTAAGCCCTCATGATTGAAATCTCTCTGAAAAGAGCAGCTCTAATCATTATCCTGTGTAAACGGTGCCAGTGGGTGACATGGCGTCCCTCTCTGCCCCAAATCCAGAGGCAGGGGCGCAGACCATAGCAGCAGCGGGCGTGGAGCGCCACCTGGTCCGTGCAGCCCGGCTGTGGTGAGAGGAGCGCCCTCGGGTCCGCGCTGGCGCGGGGTCCTGGTGCTTCCTGCAACCGCTCGGTCTCCGTCTCCACAGCGCTTGCTCCGCGCAGGGAGCGCCTTTCCACAGCGTGCGCTGGCCTCTCTGGGGGCTCGGCACTGCGTGGGAATGCTGCGGTCAAGGCTGGTCGCGGGGCTGGGAGCAGAGGGGAGAAGCACTTGGCCCACCTCGACTAGACAGGGCAGGGCTTCCCGGGGAAGCTGGACGGGGTCGGTAAGATGGAGAGGGGCGACTCTGAGGTGGAGGAAATGGGAGCAGAGTCACAAGGCGTACCACCACTTATTGTTCTCCTTTTGTTTTGTGTGGTTTCCAGGAAAAGTGAGAATATTCAGAGCTAAGTGACCACCATGTTCCTGCTGGAATCAGAAGTGTTTGAATCCCATAACAATATATTGATTAGTTTTGCTGCTGCTTCAGCTTTATAAAAATAGCTTCATAACAGTCTTCTGCAGCTTGTTTTTTAATCATTCATTATCATTTCAAAGATTTGTCCAAGATATTATCTATAGCTGTAGTTTGTTCATTTTAACTGTGTGTGGTTAAAATGTGTTAACCATTGTGTGAATATACCACTACACACACACGCACACACAGAGCCATTAAAGAAATGATGATAATGCTATTGTGAACATTCTTGCACATGTCTCCAGGTGTGTATATGAAGGAATCTCTTGGGGTCTATCCAAAGAGTGGAATGGCTAGTCTGTAGCAGTATTCATTTTTGCAGGTAACGGCTGGGTGTTAGGTTTTCAGTATCTACATTTGTTCATGTTGACAGTAGATGCCAGGTTTCTGGAGCAGGGCCAGATTTAATTACTGGCTTTTACTAACCACGCTGGTTCCCCCGAGCCTCTGCTTACCCCTGGGTGCAACGAGAGCCATATCCGGTGTCACCCTACACATACTGGTGTTGTATCGTAGGCAAGGAACCCCAAAAACAGGAATCTGGGAGCTTATACACACGCTGTCTCCTTCCTCTCTTGAGACGGGGTGAAAAATCTTTGTTCTTTAAGGAAATTCTCCTTCAAGACAGTGGGGAGAATCTTGGGTTTTTCCTCTTACCCTTTGCAATGTAGGCAAACATCTCCAGGAGGAATGTAAGACGAACTTCTCCCAGGAGACGTTCCAGGTCTCACCTGTCTGAAATGTGAGAACATGCCCGTGGGAGATCAGTCTCCTGACATTTGCACTGTCTATCCCCTCATCATTTAACTGCCAAGTCTCAAGACCTGGAGACCAGGTCCCAAGTCTCAGTAAAATTTGCTCTGAATGCCCTAACTGTGCAGAAACATGCTATTTTCCCCACAGTCCCACACTAGCTAGTGTAAGAGCTCAGATTGCTTCATATCCTCATCAAAACTTGCCATCGTCAGACTTCTTAATTTTTTGCCAATCTAGTAGTTGCAAAATGGTGTCTCACTGTGCCTTTAATTTGAATTTCCTTGATCATAAAGATTCTGGTTTCCTTTTTGTTGAGGGACCAACTCAAACCTTATGCCCATTTTTCTGTTGGGTTGTCTTTTTCTCTTTGATTTGTAGGAGTTATAGGTACTGGCTCTTAATCCTTTGCTGATTCTATGTATTGCGCATGGTGTCTTCCCACTTTGTGGTTTGTTTTTTTCGCTTGCTTTATGGTGTCTTGATGAACGAAGTTCTTGACTTTAATGTCATCCAACTTGTCAATCTTTTCTCTCGTGGTTTGAAGTTTTGATGTAACACATTCGTTACTATCCTGAGGTCAGAAAGATTCTTTTTTTTCCTAAAAATTTTTTGGAGTTGATTTTTATGAATGGAATAAGGTGGGTGGCAAGTGAAGTTTTTTCTCTCCGTGGACGACCAGTTGTCGGAGTGCTGCATTCACCCTCTCCAGTGGCTCAGCCGAGTCCTCTCCACACATCATGTGCTCAACGTATATGTGGGTCTGTTTCTCAGTCCTCTATTCTTTTCCACTGTCAAGACTCCAAAAAATACTTTGCTTTTTAAAATTGTAGCTTCATAATAAGTCTTTCTATCAGATAACGCCAAATCTGTGTGCCTTATCTTAACTATGCTTTAGCCTTGCTCCTATATAAACTTCACAGTCAGTTTACAAATTCTCCAGAGATGCTATTGACAGTCTTATTGCAATTGTATTTTAATCTGTAGACCAGTTTGGGAGAATTGACATCTTTAGGATGTTGAGCCCTCTTATCCATGAAAATGGTATCGCTCTACATTTATTTAGGTTTTCTTTATTTTCTTTCAGTAATATTTTATAACTACCTTCATAAACATCTTTAATTAGATTTATTCTTAGATTCTTTAGTTAAATTTATTCCTAGGTACCTTATATATTTTGTTACTTTTATAAATAGTACCCATTTAAATATCGTAATGCTAACTTTGTGATATATAAAAATATAATAGATTTGCTGCTTTTATATCCAGCTGTCTTGCTAAGGTTACTGCTATTCATATTTGTTCATACTTGTCACCATGAATGGGTGTTAAATTTTAGCTTTTCTTTTTTTGGTTATTTTGCATTCATAGAGATGATTAAATGGGCTTCCTCCTTTACTGTGCTAATGTGGCAAATTGCACTGAAGATTTTTGAATGTTAAACCACACTTGCATTCTTGAGATAAACCTAACTTATGATTATCTTTTTATACACCTATGGATTTGGTTTGCTAATATTTTTATAGAATTTTTGAATCTGTGTTTGTGAGTGAGGCTATCATAATTTTCCCTTCTTTCATTGTCTTTATCTGGTTTTGTGATGAAGGTTACCAGCCTCATAATGTTATAAAATCAATGGTCGCCTTTTTCTCCCTCTCAAACGTCCCTTATTCTCTTTTTGATGCATTGACTCTTTTATTTTAAAAGTCCTATTACGGATGAAGTCTGTTTTGTCTGTTGTTAATATAGCTATACAAGCTTTCTCTGAGGCAGCATATTCTATGCTTTAATTTAAGCTTTTCCATTTCTCCATGTTCTAAGATTGTTATTATAAGTGGCAGATAGTTGGATTTTTTTTTCTGATCCAATTTGACATTCTGACAGTTCAAGAGTAAAATAAATTGGCAAATTTAGTCCATTTATATTTATTGGTATTGCTGGTATATTAGTCTTGGTTCCATGATGTTACTGTGTACTTTCTATACATCAGTTTTTTTCTAGGCTTTCTCCTTCCTGCTTTCCCAGAGCCTTTGTTTGCCTGTTTTGTTTTCAAGGCTGTTTTTGGTTAGTTTGCCAACTTTATTACCCCTCCTTTATTGGTTTGGAAATTATATCCTTTGTTTCTGCCTTATAAAGGCTTTGTCCTAGCTGATTGCCTGGCACATAGTAGGCTCTTAGATTTTTTTTTTTTAGGAAGATTAGCCCTGAGATAACATTTGCTGCCAATCCTCCTCTTTTTGCTGAGGAAGACTGGCCCTGAGCTCACATCCGTGCCCATCTTCCTCTGCTTTATATGTGGGACGCCTACCACAGCATGGCTTGCCAAGCGGTGCCATGTCTGCATCCGGGATCTGAACCGGCGAACCCCAGGCTGCCGAAGCAGAACATGAGAACTTAACCGCTGCACCACTGGACTGGCCCCTAGATGTTTGTTGAATAAACAAATGTTTTCCTTAATTTTCTGTCTCCACTTAAATGTCCTTTCCTGTATATTCATCCTTTTCTTTCTTGAATAGGATACAGTCTCTGTATGCACTTTTCTCCTTCCTTTCTCCAGAAGGTCATTCACAATGACCAGGAAACCTTTCTTCAGCTCCTTACATGTTACTCCCATAGTTATCTCTATGTTTGTCCAGTTTTATGTTTGAAATGGAATTTTGTAGATTCCAAAATTGTTTTGATTTTGGGCTTGGAATTCTTCCTGCTATGTAGTTTCATAGCAACAGGGTTTAATAAGTGGAGCCAATTACTCACCTGTTGTCCCTCAGCCCCGAGCCCCCCTCGCAGCCAATTCCCACAGTGACGTCTTAGAGTCTCTCTTCACCTTTTCAATTCTGAGATCCCTTGTTGACAGTTCTTTCCATGAAATCCTCTCTGTTAAAGTAACTGGTGTGGTTTTGCTTTCTGAGTAGACTCTGACTGATACATCGGGAGAGGTAAGTATGTCAGCTGGAAATCTTATTCTTCCAATTCTCTATGTTACCTCTTTTTGGAAAAACCTTCAAATGATATAGTCTCTATTTTAAGCTAGATAGTCTCCTTGGTTAGAGTTTGTTTGTTCAGTAAGTGCTTACTGAGCAACTTCTCTGTACCAGGCACTGTGGGAGGGGTGGGACAGAGTGGTGACCAGGACAACCATAGTCCTTGCCCTACTGGTGCTTCTGGTCTATTGTTTAGACACTTTAGGTTAGGAGCTTCTAGTCCTAATTGTAACTGAGAAATCACAGAGTAGTAAAACGAGATCTGGTTTTGCCCAGGCTGCCTTCAGCTGTGTGACCTGAGCATGTCCTTCAGTGGCTTCTGGGTTCTCATCTGTAGATTGAGGCGGGCAGACTGGCTATGCTGACCAGAGTCCTCTCTCTGAGCCGGTGGCCTGGAGGATGGTTCAGTGTTGGCACTGAGAGTAGTCAAGGCAGTTTGGCACCCTTGGTGGTGGGTGGGGGTCAGCCAACCCGGGTTCTGCCCTCACCCTGTTTACCAGCTGGTTTGCCTGAGAGAGCTCAGCACCTCTCTGGGCCTTGCCTGTGATGGATGAAGGCATCCCTTGGGGCCCTCCCACCCCTCATGTTTTGAGGCGACAGTAACCAAGTGGGTTATTTCCCCAAGTCCTAAGCAGGGGCCGGGAGTAGGGAGGGGCCCTTTGGTTCTCCTGGAAGCACACTGGCTACATGCTGGCTCAGGCGTGGCTGTCGAAGTCAGTGCTGCAGTCAGGCTGTGCTCTCGGTGCCTGGGAGCAGGGCCTTGTGTGTGACTCGGGGGCAGTGAGATGCACTTTCTCCACCAGCACCACGGAGGGTTGGGGCACAGTGGCTGCGGGCTGGGCCGCGCAGGCGTCGTGGTGTGGCCTGGTGTTGCCTGCTCGCCTTCTTGCAGTCTTGATGAATTGTTTGTTTGCAGTTTCACAAGTGGAGTTGATTTGGAAGAAGGGAGCTGGTTTTAGGCCATTTTTACAGTGACATCACTGTTTAGTACTGTTTGGAGAGGAGGATTATTTAGCGCCTGAAGGGTGCTGAAGGGGCTGGATCAGTGGTGATCCTGTGACAGTTCGTTAAAGTACGGAACTTATTTCTCCTCATACACTGGGGCAGTGCACTCTCGATTTGGGAAACAAACAGATCACTGCTAAAGATTCTGCTTGTTAGTGAAGTGTCACCACTGAGTTGATTCAGTTCTTTGTAGGAATTTTTTTCTGTTTGCTTGCTTGTTAAATTTCTCCTTCTCCTTTAACTTTCCAAATCCCACAACACATCCTTGTGTAACTAGGTGTTAAATGTCTTCGTTTCTTTTGCCTGTAATGGGGCACGAGTTCCAGAGCTAACTGTGCTGGAGCAGGTCTCTGTCAGCCAGAATTTCCTCTATAGCCACCTGGGTTTTAAAAATTAAACTCTTCTTATCACAAAGCTTTGTGCTCATTACCTCCCCCACCCAAAGAAAAGTAAAAATACAGAATAGCAAATATATAATTTGTACGAAGGTTCATTTTGAACATGTTTGGAGCCTTCTTTGGTTTAGTAGTAAAAAGCATTTTCCACATTGTTACTTATGCAGCAGCAGAAGCATCTGGGTGGCTGCACGGATCCCTATCCGTTAGTGAGGGACTCCCTATTGTGGGGTACTTGGTTCCCGTATTATTTCACTCTCATTCATTCTCTCAGCAAGTGCTGTGTCTGCTAGGCTGAGCCTTGCACCGGGCAGCAGGTATTCAAAGGGAGCAAACAGAAACCCAGCCCCCCGCTAGCCCCTGTGATTGACAGTCTTCTGGGGGAGATGCTGCAGAAGCTTTGTCATTTCAGTTTGTGCTAAGAGATGAGAAGGAAAAGCACACAACCTAGGAGAGAGGACCCGGGGCAGTCTATTTAGACAGGGGAGTTCAAGGAGGTCTCTTAAAAGAGGTGACACTGGGTTGAGGGCAGAACAGGCCCCAAAGAGGGGAGGTGGTGAGGTGGGGGCCCCAGAAGAGTCTGGGTGACAGAGACCAGATCACGTCAGGCCTCGCCCATGGCACAGAGCATGGTGCCAGAAGCTTCTGAAGGGCTTGGAGCTAGGGCCTGCCCGGCAGATGTGTGGGGAGCAGACTGCACAGTGGGGAGCAGGAAGACCAGTGAGGAGGCTGGCCACCACATGCTGGGTCCTGGGGCCGGGGTTGGAGGGTAGGGGAGCAGTGGGTCTGGAGAGAGATCCTGGGTTCCAGATACATATTATATTTGGGATGATTTTTTGAAAAAGAAATTTCTTAGACAAATTTTTCTCAAGAATATAGCAAATTTAGTAACTTGTGGGGCCAGCCTGGTGGCATAATGGTTAAGTTTACATGCTCTGCTTCGGTAGCCCGGGGTTTGCAGGTTTGGATCTCAAGCACAGACCTAACACTACTCATCAAGCCACGCTGTGGCGGCATCCCACATAAAATAGAGGAAGATGGGCACAGATGTTAGCACAGCAGCAATCTTCCTTAAGCAAAAGGGGGAAGATTGGCAACAGAGGTTAGCTCAGGGCCAGTCTTCCTCACAGAAGAAAAGAATATGTCAGATTTGGTAACTTGCTAGCAAGGAACCGGCACGGTGAGCAGAGTCTGCTGCTTCAGAGAGGGTGGAGCAAGAGGGGGCCTGGACAGAGACGATCACCCAGGAGAATGGCACAGATGCAAGAGAGAGCATACTGCTTCTAGCAAGGTTATAGCAATGTCCCATTTCTACCAATTTATCAGCTGTCATGGAGAACTTCTGTGGCATGGTCTGAGGTGCCTGTCACCAGGAGTAGAAGCATGCTGTTGGGACACATCTGTGTCTGAATTGGAACCACGAGGCCCAACCTCTAGGAGTGTCTCAGAGGCTGATTAGCGGAAGGTAGGAAGCAGTGTCCCCTGAGACCAGCAGCTGAGCTCCCAGAGACAGGCGGGAGTTGTAATCAGGTGTTTTCTCAACCCCAGAGAGCCAGTGTGCACAGGTCACCCATCCCTCCTGGGGACAAGCAGTTCTTCCTGTGCAGTTTGACTGCTTAGAGGGAATTCCCAGCTGGACACGAGCATGGGCGCATTTGAGAGGGCTCTGATGCAGCCTCCTGTGGCTTTGCCTCCATACGGCTCTCCTGCTGGCATCCTCTGTGGTCCGTTGTCACTTTCGGGGTGACGGCCTTCAAGCCTCCTTGCCCTGGTTCTGGCCCAGGTAAGTTATCCTTACTGCATCCTTGGTGACCCCCTCTGCCTGCCTTTAAGTCCAGCTCACATGCAGCCTTCTTGGGGGGTGTCTGTGCTGGGTTCCCCCGGGTGCCGCACCAGTGTCACCCTCTGTGTGCTCCCAGAAAGCTTTGTGTCATCCTTGTGGGTTAGCTACTGTCTTCCCCCACCAGTCTGGGCACCGCTGGCAGGCAGGCTTTGTGGCACAGCTGCCACTGGTCGTAGACACGGAAGACAGAGAAACGTGTTTGCTTCTTATAACCAGCTTCTCTTTTGAACCCTTGTCGGGATATTCGAGTTTGAGGAACGCACGTGGGATTTGTATTATTATTCCCAAGGACTCCTTGCTGTTGGTGATGATACCATCTGAGACGAGGAACTCTCTGTTCGTCTCTGCTGCTTTCTTCATCAGGCCCTCCATTTCTTCTCTCCCTAAATCAGCCTCGCTCGCTCTCTCTCTCTCCCTCTCTATCTCCCACACTTCCTTTCTTTCCATGGTTTTACTATTTCTGCTGCTGCTCCTTAGTTCAGGATCTTTCTACTCTTGACTTCTGACAGGTTGCCCCATCCACTCCAGCTTGCATGCTATATTTCGGGTGACTTTTCTAAAATATCACTACCAGTAATGTCTGCAGCATGGCCCTACTCTGACTACCCCATCGCTGCTCTGCAGCTTGACCTCTGTTCTTGTCAGCTTGGTCTCCTCATCTCCCCAGGAGCCGGCCTGTTTTTCATTGGCTCGTTCCTGAGTGGCCCTCCCAGACCCGCCATGCACCCCATTGTGCTTGTCGTCTACAGCACAGCCTCCAGGGCTGCTCCAGCTGCTTCTAGTTCAGAAGTGTTCAGATAGCTTGCAGCCCCCTCTTGCCATCTTCAGGGAGCCTCTCGGGAGGACCAGTAGATCGTGAGTTCCTGAGTCTGAAAACCTGTCTTCTGCTTGCTTCTCTGAGGTGCCCTGTGGTACCGTGCACATAGTTGTTGCTCAGAAAACACTTGGTGAGAGCCCTGGGACAATATGGAGCATACGGAGTGAAGCTGGTCACTACTGGCATCTACACTGCTTCTTAAAATTTGAGGGATTAAAAGTATTGTTCTTGTTGCCCTGGTTCAGGTCAGAGTGGTTTTGGGGCAGAGGTGAGATGTGTGGGGTTTTGGGTGTGAGTGATGGGAGCAGCTAGTGGGTGCCAGAGGGGCCAGGGAGGGGAAAGAGGAGGAGGACGTGGTCAGCGGGTGAGGATGACTGTCCCATTGGAGGCCACTGGTGGGAGCAGGTTCAGTGGAGGGCAGGACAGGGAGAGCCTGAGAAGGGGGCAGGAGGGAGAAGGCGGTGAAACAGTCTAGCAGAGGGGGATGAGTGAGAGGAAGACAGTTGCAGTGCTGAGGGCCACTTGAGTGGGTGTCAGAAATGTCAGTGAGAGCAGCCCCAGGGGTGTGTTCTTCCGGTGGGCAGTGAGCTGACTGAGTGGCCTGGGCACAGGTGCGTCGGCCGGTCGGTCAGTAGGAAGAGAGTTGGATTTTACTGGATGAGTTCAACAGGGAGAGAGAAAGGGACATAGCCCGCAGAGCTTTACAAGGAAGTGCTGCATGGTTTTCTCTTGCTGTAAGATGCCCAGATGATTCTCATGCTGTGCAGAGCAGAGAGTCTGAGAGCCCCACAGCCTTTAGAAAACACCTTAACTTCCTCTATGGCTGAAATTGGTCTCTTAGGATTTCAAGTACCAGGAAATCAGAGATTTTCAGCTGTGATGCTTTTTATTTTTATTTATTTTGTGACGAAGATTGTCACTGAGCTAACATCTGTGCCTATCTTCTATTTTATGTGGATTGCCACCATGGTGTGGCTTGATGAGCGGTGCTGTGTGTGCCCGGGATCCGAACCTGTGAACCCAGGGCCATGGAAGCAGAGTGCGTGAACTTAACCACTATGCCACCGGGCTGGCCCCTGTGATGCTTTTTTTTGTTGTTTTAAATACATTCCTTTCTTTAAAATTATTTTTTTTTTTAAAGATTGGCACCTGAGCTGACATCTGTTGCCAATCTTATTATTTTTCTTCTTTTTCTTCTCCTCCAAGCCTCCCGGTACATAGTTGTATGTTCTAGTTGTAGGTTCTTCTAGTTGTGGCATGTGGGACGCCATCTCAGCATGGCCTGATGAGCAGTGCTAGGTCTGCGCCCAGGATCCAAACTGGCGAAACCCTGGACCACCAAAGCGGAGCACACGAACCTAACCACTCGGGCATGGGGTCGGCCCCGCTATGATGCTTTTTATCTTAAAGATGTGATCACTTATTTGTTAGAACCAAGATCACATTTGGAGAAGTGTCTAGCATAGTAACAGTGAATTAATTCTGGCCATTTCCTGGAGAAAGAACAAGATGTTTTAATGGCCAGTTATTTTATGCACCTGAGTTGGTTTGGTCTTCAGACACCAGCTGAATATCTAGCGATTCAGTTTCCCAAAATGCTTATAAAATTATGGAAACACACAAACTTGCTGAAAACTAGCCTTTATATTAATAGTTATCACCATTATCCCACAATTGATGCTTCCCAAACCTTCATACTGTTTCACTTGCTCTTTGTAACAGCCTTTGGAGGTCAGCTGTTATAATCCTGTTTCCTGATAATGGATTTTGAGACTAGGGGTCGTTCTGGGGGCTCACAGTTGTAAGTGGCAGAGCAAATACTTGGAGATCCCTGGATGACTGTTTTTTTTTTTTTTTAAATTTTGCCTTTTTAAAAATTGTGGTACCATACATAACGTGAAGTTTACCCTGAGATGACCTAAGTCTAGCATTTTCTCTGTCCCACAATGCCCCTCTGTTCTCTCCAACGTAGCACATCAGGCAAATCTAAGCATCTCTTCTCAAGAACTTAACTTGATATATTTTTTCTTTGTGTTTAGGGCTCGAAATTTGGGCGGGGAATTGGACTCACTCAGACTTCTCAACGCACCTCTGCTCGGAGATCGTTTGGAAGATCCAAGAGATTTAGTATCACTCGCTCCCTTGATGATCTTGAGGTAATGATTTTAGTTTTTCTCTTCTTCTTCATGTTTTTAAGAATGAAAATAAAGCTTACAGATAGATCTGACTCTCATTGAATTCACCCTAATCCTAATACCTTCTCTCCTCTCCCGTGGTAACCACTGTCTTCATGTGGGGGCTTCTGATGCACCTCTTCCACCGCTGCACGTGTCTGCACCATCTCCTGTCATCTCTGGTCCTCTTCTACCCTGCACGTGTCCGCACCATCTCCTGTCATCTCTGGTCCTCTTCTACCCTGCACGTGTCC